>NW_028322611.1:313073-337015 GCF_041381405.1 Jatropha curcas | reverse complement strand
TTGTTTAGGGTCTTATGGTCGAATCGGTATGCCTATCACGGCTGCTCATTGCTTCATTAAGGATTGCAAGCTCAATATAAATCAATGCGCAAAATCAGTGCCACTCCGGAAGCATTTGGCAGTTTTAGCCCAATATCTCTCTATCTGTGGCTTATCAAGCCATTTCGAGGCCATAATATTTCCTCTAAGACATGGTGGAAGCATTGTAATCATTTTCGGGCCATTCAGAGCCCGTGGTTCCGGGCCCCAAATTCGTGGGTATGCCCCTTTGGTCTTAGGAGCCCTAAGTGAAGCCCTGTTCCGGGGCCGATATCTTCTGCACGGCTGTCGGTCAGCTCCTATAGGCTCATCTAGGCGATTGTTTAGGGTCTTATGGTCGAATCGGTATGCCTATCACGGCTGCTCATTGCTTCATTAAGGATTGCAAATTCAATATAAATTAATGCGCAAAATCGGTGCCACTCCGGAAGCATTTCGCAGTTTTAGCCCAATATCTCTCTGTCTGTGGCTTATCAAGCCATTTCGAGGCCATAATATTTCCTCTAAGGCATGTTGGAAGCAGTGTAATCATTTTTAGGCCATTTCGAGCCGGTGGTTCCGGGCCCCAAAATTGTGGGTATACCCCTTTGGTCATAGGAGCCCTGAGTGAAGCCCTGTTCCGGAGCCGATATCTTCTGTACGGCTGACGGTCAGCTCCTATAGGCTCATCTAGGCGATTGTTTAGGGTCTTATGGTCGAATCGGAATGCTATCACGGCTGCTCATTCTTCATTAAGGATTGCAAGCTCAATATAAATTAATGCGCAAAATCGGTGCCACTCCGGAATTATTTGGCAGTTTTAGCCTAATATCTCTCTGTCTGTGGCTTATCAAGCCATTTCGAGGCCATAATATTCCCTCTAAGACATGATAGAAGCATTGTAATCATTTTTGGGCCATTTGGAGCCGGTGGTTCCGGGCCCCAAAATCGTCGCTATACCCCTTTGGTCATAGGAGCCCTGAGTGAAGCCCTGTTCCCAAGCCGATATCTTCTGTACGGCTGACGGTAAGCTCCTATAGGCTCATCTAGGCGATTGTTTAGGGTCTTATGGTCGAATCGGTATGCCTATCACGGCTGCTCATTGCTTCATTAAGGATTGCAAGCTGAATATAAATTAATGCGCAAAATCGGTGCCACTCCGGAAGCATTTGGCAGTTTTAGCCCAATATCTCTCTGTCTGTGGCCTATCATGCCATTTCCAAGCCATAATGTTTCCCCTAAGACATGTAGGAAGCATTGTAATCATTTTCGGGCCATTCCGAGCCGGTGGCTCTGGGCCCCAAAATCGTGGGTATGCCCCTTTGGTCTTAGGAGGCTTGAGTGAAGCCCTGTTCCCGAGCCGATATCTTCTATACGGCTGACGGTCAGCTCCTATAGGCTCATCTAGGCGATTGTTTAGGGTCTTATGGTCGAATCGGTATGCCTATCACGGCTGCACAATTAAGGATTGCAAGCCCAATATAAATTAATGCGCAAAATTGGTGCCACTCCGGAAGCATTTCGCAGTTTTAGCCAAATATCTCTCTGTTTGTGGCATATGAAGCCATTTCGAGGCCATAATATTTCCTCTAAGACATGATGGAAGCATTGTAATCATTTTGGGGCCATTCTGAGCGGGTGGTTCCGGGCCCCAAAATCGTGGCTATACCCGTTTGGTCATAGGAGCCCTGAGTGAAGCCCTGTTCCCGAGCCGATATCTTCTGTATGGCTGACGGTCAGCTCCTATAGGCTCATCTAGGCGATTGTTTAGGGTCTTATGGTCGAATCGGTATGCCTATCACGGCTGCTCATTGCTTCGTTAAGGATTGCAAGCTCAATATAAATTAATGCGCAAAATCGGTGCCACTGCGGAAGCATTTGGCAGTTTTAGCCCAATATCTCTCTGTCTGTGGCCTATCATGCCATTTCGAGGCCATAATGTTTCCCCTAAGACATGTAGGAAGCATTGTAATCATTTTCGAGCCATTCCGAGCCGGCGGCTCCGGGCCCCAAAATCGTGGGTATACCCCTTTGGTCTTAGGAGCCCTGAGTGAAGCCCTGTTCCCGAGCCGATATCTTCTGTACTGCTGACGGTCAGCTCCTATAGGCCCATCTAGGCGATTGTTTAGGGTCTTATGGTCGAATCGGTATGCCTATCACGGCTGCACATTGCTTCATTAAGGATTGCAAGCTCAATATAAATTAATGCGCAAAATCGGTGCCACTCCGGAAGCATTTGGCAGTTTTAGCCCAATATCTCTCTGTCTGTGGCTTATCAAGCCATTTCGAGGCCATAATATTCCCTCTAAGACATGATGGAAGCATTGTAATCATTTTTGGGCCATTCTGAGCCGGTGGTTCCGGGCCCCAAAATCGTGGCTATACCCCTTTGGTCATAGGAGCCCTGAGTGAAACCCTGTTCCCGAGCCGATATCTTCTGTACGGCTGACGGTCAGTGTGAACCCCTCCCCCCGGATACTAGTGCATATAATGAATATGACTAAAGGGCAGAAATGCACGTGAGTGTGTGAGTCGCCACCTTGTTTAATTATTTTAGGGTAAACTAGGAAAAAGCCCTAAGTGACTCCGATTTTAATTAACCTAGTTACTAGATTAATTATCCCAATATTTAAGGCACAGTCTACGAACCCGAGGTGGATCCCGAGACCATGTGATGCTGATAAACTAACCGATGAATGAGCGCTTTGCAAGGTGAATGATGGATTAATGAAATGTTTAAGTGATTTTGACTTGCCGCCCGGGGTGAAATCCCCAACGTGCCTACGTACTTCCGTTTGAATGGAAGATCAAAGTCAACGTAGTTCGATAGGCCTTGTTTCAAGGGCTTTGAAGGAGTATGCTTAATGCACGAGTGTGTGTATGCTTCGTGCATTTTGTTTAGGCATTTTGCCAAAGGATCGATTGATTCGATTAGGCATTCATCGCCAAAAATGTTGGTTTTAAGGCATTTGTGCCAAAAATGGTTGTCGGGCGATTTGTCGCCAAAGTTGATATTTGGGCTAATTATTGCCAAAATTGGTGTTCAGGCTTATTATTGCCGAAATTGGTGTTCGGGCTTATTATTGCCGAAAATGATTGATTTTAAGGCTCTTAGCCAAAATGTGTTGATTTAGGCAATTTGTTTGCCAAAATGATGTGATTGGGCGATTGTCGCCAAAATGATTGATTTTAAGGCTTTTAGCCAAAAGGAGTTGATTTAAGGAGTTGATTTAGGCAATTGTCGCCAAAATGGTTGATTTTGAGGCCATTGGCCAAAAGATTGATTAATTTAAGCGATTTGTCGCTAAAAAAGGTTAATCTCATTTATAGGCAATTTGTTTGCCAAAAATTGATTAAGCTGTAGGCAATTTGTTGCCAAAGTGAATGATTAAGGCTTTTAGCCACAATTATTGATTAATTGAACTTAAGCCGGATTTGTTCGAAATAAGGCAGTTGAACCGTAGTTATTAATTAACTAGGCTCTTTCAACCAATATTGTCGGATTTAAGGCTTTAATACCACGATTATTGATTAACCGGGCATTTAAGCTTAATCAAATTAATTAAGGCAGTTTATTTGCCAATTCAATGACGTGAATGCATTTATGCGATTATAGAATTGTTAGGGGTAGAAGAGAAATATGCATGAAGCACTAAAATTAAATAGGCAGAGTTTCGTTTACATACCTGATTTAATAGACGACCGCTTCTTAATTCCAGATTTAAGCTCCTCGCTTGGGAAATATTAATTAATTTTAATTTATTTGATTTTAGTGTCCAAATATCACAACAAAATATAATAAAAATTGAATTAAAATGCAAAAAGCGGTAAAGAAGTCGCAAGGAGCATGGGAGGGAGGAAGATCGTCCGTCAACACAGACAAAGGTGTCAAAAATAGGCTAAAAATGGCTTATTTATAGGCCAAAATTGGACCTCGGGCGGCAGGTGCCGCCGGGCTGGGCGGCAGGGGGCCGCCTGGCTGGGCGGCAGCTGCCGCCCAGGAGGCGCGGCGGCTGCTGTGTGCGGTGGTCCCCCCTATCTCTCTCCAGGGGCTTTTCTGGGAGTTTCGAACCTCCAAAAATTATTCCGGGACCAGTTCTGCGATCCTTGCGACATTCCGGACGTTTTAAGTACCATATTGGCATACTTTCGGTGAGTTTCCAAAATGGCCTCTGGTCCGGCCGGACTGTTTGCAGTCCGGCAAAACTGGCTCTTTGAGCCATGTAAGTCAAACTAATTGGCATGGCACTGTTGCAGGTCGGACTGTTTGCAGTCTGGGAAAACTGGCTTTTTGAGCCTCAAAATTTGAGTATTCACAGTTGCCCCTCACTGGCTATCATAAAAAAATGATTTATGAGAGCCAGTGGCTATCTGAAGGAGCAAATTTTGAGGATGGGCAGAGGAGGAAACCCCGCCATTGTTTTTTTTTCTTTGAAATGAAATGATCAAATGCATGGATTTATGTTTGCAACTTAAAGATGTTTTTGCCTCTTTGAGGACTTGAAAAGAGATTTTGCCTCACTAAGAAGGCTTGAAAAGATGTTTTGCCTCTTAATGAGGGCTTGAAAAGATGTTTTGCCTCTTAATGAGGGCTTGAAAAGATGTTTTGCCTCTTAATGAGGGCTTGAAAAGAGATTTTGCCTCTTAGAGGACTTGAAAATATGTTTTGCCTCTTAATGAGGGCTTGAAAAGATGTTTTACCTCTTAGAGGACTTGAAAATATGTTTTGCCTCTTAATGAGGGCTTGAAAAGATGATTTTGCCTCTTAGAGGACTTGAAAAGATGTTTTGCCTCTTAATGAGGGTTTGAAAAGAGATTTTGCCTCTTAGAGGACTTGAAAAGATGTTTTGCCTCTTAATGAGGGCTTGAAATGAGATTTGTTTTATTTTTGTTTTTTTCTTTGAGAGCCAAGGGTCCACCTAAAGTCGAAACGATCAAATGGCTTGGTTTTGGATGAAAAATGGTTGGTTATTGGTTAGGGTTTTACCCTAGGTTTTATGGAAGAAAAAGGTTAACCATTAACCGAGTTCTTCCCTGGGTTTGTGTAAAAGAGATTGATGATGGTTGGGTTTCACCCTGGGTTGTGTATTTTTTTTTTTTTTTATAACACTTGCCCCTGAATCCGACGTGGAGGATTTTGCCCCTGCTTGATAGAATTGATGCCCTTATTAGCTGAAATAGAATTTCTTCTTAATGAAAGACTAAAAATTCCGTGATTACTTCTGTGATGGGAGAATGGTGAAGGTTCTTATCACTTCTTGCCCCCAGAATGGTGCTGACCATGGAATACTTCAAAACATTGGTGTTGTACTTGTCCAATCGATTGAGGAATCAAAGAGAACAAAGCCACTTATATGACTCGAGGAAACGGACAATGTGGATGACATCGCTCGTCTGAAAGGATCGAAGAAATGATGGCCCGAGTGGAGACGAGGTATTAAAGAATTACCTCTCAACGATTATGTTTGACATTTTTCAGGGTCTTTTTGGAAATCCCGGGGATTGAATTGACATTTTCCTCTCTCTCTTTTTTCGAGGAATGACTCAAAGAGTAACGCTTTCAAAATGAACTTTTGAGAATGACTCGATTTTTATGACTCGTAGTGGAATGACCACTGGTGATGGAGACTTGATTTTAGAGACTCGATTTAGAGACTCAAATTTTTCTTGTAGTGAATTTTGACTCGAAGGAATTCAGTGATTCCTGGAAAAAATGATTTATATACTCCTGAGAAGACCTTTGAAAGCACTTTTTTTTCTTTTTGCCTTAACTTTTGCCTAGTAGCCACCCTTTCGGGTTTTCGACTCTAGCAGGCTCTTTGCCCTAACTTTTGCCTAGACCGCCCTTTCGGGTTTTCAGCCTAGCGGGCTCAATTCTTGCCTGAAGCCGCCCTTTCGGGTTTTCGACTCCAGCTTTTATTTTTCTTTTCTTCTCTTTTCTTTATTATTTTTATTATTATATTTTTTTTATTGGCAAAAAGAAAATGCTTTTTATGATGCAGACTTATGTTTGTGACCGCGCCTTTGTGGCTGCCTACGTATCTCCAAGAACTCTTCGGGGGATGAGGAGAATCAGGTCTTTCGTAGTTCCTTCAGGGATGCGAACTTTGTGCTCGGCTGGTGCGGAATTCATCTCCGTCTTGATGTAAGTGCGGAATTCCTTTCCGTCTTGGTGCGAATTTTATTTCCGACTTGGTGTCGGGGCAAAAGTCAAACTAATTGGCATGGCACTGTTGCAGGCCGGACTGTTTGCAGTCTGGGAAAACTGGCTTTTTGAGCCTCAAAATTTGAGTATTCACAGTCAGCTCCTATATGCTCATCTAGGCGATTGTTTAGGGTCTTATGGTCGAATCGGTATGCCTATCACGGCTGCACATGGCTTCATTAAGCATCGCAAGCTCAATATAAATTAATGCGCAAAATCGGTGCCACTCCGGAAGCATTTGGCAGTTTTACCCAATATCTCTCTGTCTGTGGCCTATCACGTCATTTCGAGGCAATAATATTTCCCCTAAGACACGTAGGAAGCATTGTAATCATTTTCGGGCCATTCCGAGCCGGTGGTTCCGGGCCCCAAAATCGTGTGTATACCCCTTTGGTCTTAGGAGCCCTGAGTGAAGCCCTGTTCCGAAGCCGATATCTTCTGTACGGCTAACGGTCAGCTCCTATAGGCTCATCTAGGCAATTGTTTAGGGTCTTATGGTTGAATCGGTATGCCTATCACGGCTGCACATTGCTTCATTAAGGATTGCAAGCTCAATATAAATTAATGCGCAAAATCGGTGCCACTCCGAAAGCATTTGGCAGTTTTAGCCCAATATCTCTCTGTCTGTGGCGTATCACACCATTTCGAGGCCATAATATTTCCCCTAAGACATGTAGGAAGCATTGTAATCATTTTCAGGCCATTCCGAGCCGGTGGCTCCGGGCCCCAAAATCGTGGGTATACCCCTTTGGTCTTAGGAGCCCTGAGTGAAGACCTGTTCCCGAGCCGATATCTTCTGTCCGGCTGACGGTCAGCTCCTATAGGCTCATCTAGGCGATTGTTTAGGGTCTTATGGTCGAATCGGTATGCCTATCACGGCTGCTCATTGCTTCGTTAAGGATTGCAAGCTCAATATAAATTAATGCGCAAAATCGTTGCCACTGCGGAAGCATTTGGCAGTTTTAGCCCAATATCTCTCTGTTTGTGGCTTATCAAGCCATTTCGAGGCCATAATATTTCCTCTAAGACATGATGGAAGCATTGTAATCATTTTGGGGCCATTCTGAGCCGGTGGTTCCGGGCCCCAAAATCATGGCTATACCCCTTTGGTCATAGGAGCCCTTAGTGAAGCCCTGTTCCCGAGCCGATATCTTCTGTACGGCTGACGGTCAGCTCCTATAGGCTCATCTAGGCGATTGTTTAGGGTCTTATGGTCGAATCGGTATGCCTATCACGGCTGCACATTGCTTCATTAAGGATTGCAAGCTCAATATAAATTAATGTGCAAAATCGGTGCCACTCCGGAAGCATTTGGCAGTTTTAGCCCAATATCTCTCTGTCTGTGGCCTATCATGCCATTTCGAGGCCATAATGTTTCCCCTAAGACATGATGGAAGCATTGTAATCATTTTCGGGCCATTCCGAGCCGGCGGCTCTGGGCCCCAAAATCGTGGGTATACCCCTTTGGTCTTAGGAGCCCTGAGTGAAGCCCTGTTCCCGAGCCGATATCTTCTGTACGGCTGACATTCAGCTCCTATAGGCTCATCTAGGCGATTGTTTAGGATCTTATCGTCGAATCGGTATGCCTATCACGGCTGCACATTTCTTCATTAAGGATTGCAAGCTCAATATAAATTAATGTCCAAAATCGGTGCCACTCCGGAAGCATTTGGCAGTTTTAGCCCAATATCTCTCTGTCTGTGGCCTATCACGCCATTTTGAGGCCATAATATTTCCCCTAAGACATGTAGGAAGCATTGTAATCATTTTCGATCCATTCCGAGCCGGTGGATCCGGGCCCCAAAATCGTGGGTATACCCCTTTGGTCATAGGAGCCCTGAGCGAAGCCCTGTTCCTGAGCCGATATCTTTTGTACGACTGAAGGTCAGCTCCTATAGGCTCATCTAGGCGATTGTTTAGGGTCTTATGGTCGAATCGGTATGCCTATCACGGCTGCACATTGCTTCATTAAGGATTGCAAGCTCAATATAAATTAATGCGCAAAATCGGTGCCACTCCTGAAGCATTTGGCAGTTTTAGCCCAATATCTCTCTGTCTGTGGCCTATCACGCCATTTCGAGGCCATAATATTTCTCCTAAGACATGTAGGAAGCATTGTAATCATTTTCGGGCCATTCTGAGCTGTGGTTCCAGGCCCCAAAATCGTGGGTATACCCCTTTTGGTCTTAGGAGCCCTGAGTGAAGCCCTGTTCCGAAGCCGATATCTTCTGTACGGCTGAGGGTCAGCTCCTATAGGCCCATCTAGGCGATTGTTTAGGGTCTTATGGTAGAATCGGTATGCCTATCACGGCTGCACATTGCTTCATTAAGGATTGCAAGCTCAATATAAATTAATGCGCAAAATCGGTGCCACTCCGGAAGCATTTGGCAGTTTTAGCCCAATATCTCTCTGTCTGTGGCCTATCACGCCATTTTGAGGCCATTATATTTCCCCTAAGACATGTAGGAAGCATTGTAAACATTTTCGGCCCATTCCGAGCCGGTGGTTCCGGGCCCCAAAATCGTGGGTATACCCCTTTGGTCTTACGAGCCCTGAGTGAAGCCCTGTTCCCGAGCCGATATCTTCTGTACGGCTGACCTTCAGCTCCTATAGGCTCATCTAGGCGATTGTTTAGGATCTTATCGTCGAATCGGTATGCCTATCACGGCTGCACATTTCTTCATTAAGGATTCCAAGCTCAATATAAATTAATGTGCAAAATCGGTGCCACTCCGGAAGCATTCGGCAGTTTTAGCCCAATATCTCTCTGTCTGTGGCCTATCACGCCATTTCGAGGCATAATATTTCCCCTAAGACATGTAGGAAGCATTGTAATCATTTTCGATCCATTCCGAGCCGGTGGATCCAGGCCCCAAAATCGTGGGTATACCCCTTTGGTCATAGGAGCCCTGAGCGAAGCCCTGTTCCCGAGCAGATATCTTCTGTACGGCTGAGGCTATAGGAGCTGACCCTTAGCCGTACAGAAGATATCGACTTCGGAACAGGGCTTCACTCAGGGCTCCTAAGACCAAAGGGGTATACCCACGATTTTGAGGGCATAATATTTCCTCTAAGACATGATGGAAGCATTGTAATCATTTTCGGGCCATTCCGAGCCGGTGGTTCCGGAACAGGGCTTCACTCAGGGCTCCTAAGACCAAAGGGGTATACCCACGATTTTGGGGCCCGGAACCACCGGCTCGGAATGGCCCGAAAATGTTTACAATGCTTCCTACATGTCTTAGGGGAAATATAATGGCCTCGAAATGGCATGATAGGCCACAGACAGAGAGATATTGGGCTAAAACTGCCAAATGCTTCCGGAGTGGCACCGATTTTGCGCATTAATTTATATTGAGCTTGCCACTCCGGAAGCATTTGGCAGTTTTAGCCCAATATCTCTCTGTCTGTGGCCTATCACGCCATTTCGAGGCCATTATATTTCCCCTAAGACATGTAGGAAGCATTGTAAACATTTTCGGGCCATTCCGAGCCGGTGGTTCCGGGCCCCAAAATCGTGGGTATACCCCTTTGGTCTTAGGAGCCCTGAGTGAAGCCCTGTTCCGAAGCCGATATCTTCTGTACGGCTGAGGGTCAGCTCCTATAGGCCCATCTAGGCGATTGTTTAGGGTCTTATGGTAGAATCGGTATGCCTATCACGGCTGCACATTGCTTCATTAAGGATTGCAAGCTCAATATAAATTAATGCGCAAAATCGGTGCCACTCCTAAAGCATTTGGCAGTTTTAGCCCAATATCTCTCTGTCTGTGGCGTATCATGCCATTTTGAGGCCATAATATTTCCCCTAAGACATGTAGGAAGCATTGTAATCATTTTCGGGCCATTCCGAGCCACTAGCTCCGGGCCCCAAAATCGCGGGTATACCCCTTTGGTCTTAGGAGCCCTGAGTGAAGACCTGTTCCCGAGCCGATATCTTCTGTACTGCTGACGGTCAGCTCCTATAGGCTCATCTAGGTGATTGTTTAGGGTCTTATGGTCGAATCGGTATGCCTATCACGGCTGCACATTGCTTCATTAAGGATTGCAAGCTCAATATAAATTAATGCGCAAAATCGGTGCCACTCCTAAAGCATTTGGCAGTTTTAGCCCAATATCTCTCTGTCTGTGGCCTATCATGCCATTTCGAGGCCATAATATTTCTCCTAAGACATGTAGGAAGCATTGTAATCATTTTCGGGCCATTCCGAGCCGTGGTTCCGGGCCCCAAAATCGTGGGTATACCCCTTTGGTCTTAGGAGCCCTGAGTGAAGTCCTGTTCCGGAGCTGATATCTTCTGTACGGCTGAGGGTCAGCTCCTATAGGCCTCATCTAGGCGATTGTTTAGGGTCTTATGGTAGAATCGGTATGCCTATCACGGCTGCACATTGCTTCATTAAGGATTGCAAGCTCAATATAAATTAATGCGCAAAATCGGTGCCACTCCGGAAGCATTTGGCAGTTTTAGCCCAATATCTCTCTGTCTGTGGCCTATCACGCCATTTCGAGGCCATTAATATTTCCCCTAAGACATGTAGGAAGCATTGTAATCATTTTCGGGCCATTCCGAGCCGGTGGTTCCGGGCCCCAAAATCGTGGGTATACCCCTTTGGTCTTAGGAGCCCTGAGTGAAGCCCTGTTCCGAAGCCGATATCTTCTGTACGGCTGAGGGTCAGCTCCTATAGCCTCATCTAGGCGATTGTTTAGGGTCTTATGGTAGAATCGGTATGCCTATCACGGCTGCACATTGCTTCATTAAGGATTGCAAGCTCAATATAAATTAATGCGCAAAATCGGTGCCACTCCGGAAGCATTTGGCAGTTTTAGCCCAATATCTCTCTGTCTGTGGCCTATCACGCCATTTCGAGGCCATTATATTTCCCCTAAGACATGTAGGAAGCATTGTAAACATTTTCGGGCCATTCCGAGCCGGTGGTTCCGGGCCCCAAAATCGTGGGTATACCCCTTTGGTCTTAGGAGCCCTGAGTGAAGCCCTGTTCCGAAGCCGATATCTTCTGTACGGCTGAGGGTCAGCTCCTATAGGCCCATCTAGGCGATTGTTTAGGGTCTTATGGTAGAATCGGTATGCCTATCACGGCTGCACATTGCTTCATTAAGGATTGCAAGCTCAATATAAATTAATGCGCAAAATCGGTGCCACTCCGGAAGCATTTGGCAGTTTTAGCCCAATATCTCTCTGTCTGTGGCCTATCACGCCATTTCGAGGCCATAATATTTCCCCTAAGACATGTAGGAAGCATTGTAATCATTTTCGGGCCATTCCGAGCCGGTGGTTCCGGGCCCCAAAATCGTGGGTATACCCCTTTGGTCTTAGGAGCCCTGAGTGAAGCCCTGTTCCGAAGCCGATATCTTCTGTACGGCTGAGGGTCAGCTCCTATAGGCCCATCTAGGCGATTGTTTAGGGTCTTATGGTAGAATCGGTATGCCTATCACGGCTGCACATTGCTTCATTAAGGATTGCAAGCTCAATATAAATTAATGCGCAAAATCGGTGCCACTCCGGAAGCATTTGGCAGTTTTAGCCCAATATCTCTCTGTCTGTGGCCTATCACGCCATTTTGAGGCCATAATATTTCCCCTAAGACATGTAGGAAGCATTGTAATCATTTTCGGGCCATTCCGAGCCGGTGGTTCCGGGCCCCAAAATCGTGGGTATACCCCTTTGGTCTTAGGAGCCCTGAGTGAAGCCCTGTTCCGAAGCCGATATCTTCTGTACGGCTGAGGGTCAGCTCCTATAGCCTCATCTAGGCGATTGTTTAGGGTCTTATGGTCGAATCGGTATGCCTATCACGGCTGCACATTGCTTCATTAAGGATTGCAAGCTCAATATAAATTAATGCGCAAAATCGGTGCCACTCCGGAAGCATTTGGCAGTTTTAGCCCAATATCTCTCTGTCTGTGGCCTATCACGCCATTTCGAGGCCATAATATTTCCCCTAAGACATGTAGGAAGCATTGTAATCATTTTCGGGCCATTCCGAGCCGGTGGTTCCGGGCCCCAAAATCGTGGGTATACCCCTTTGGTCATAGGAGCCCTGAGTGAAGCCCTGTTCCCGAGCTGATATCTTCTGTACGGCTGAAGGTCAGCTCCTATAGGCTCATCTAGGCGATTGTTTAGGGTCTTATGGTCGAATCGGTATGCCTATCACGGCTGCACATTGCTTCATTAAGGATTGCAAGCTCAATATAAATTAATGCGCAAAATCGGTGCCACTCCGGAAGCATTTGGCAGTTTTAGCCCAATATCTCTCTGTCTGTGGCCTATCACGCCATTTTGAGGCCATAATATTTCCCCTAAGACATGTAGGAAGCATTGTAATCATTTTCGGGCCATTCCGAGCCGGTGGTTCCGGGCCCCAAAATCGTGGGTATACCCCTTTGGTCTTAGGAGCCCTGAGTGAAGCCCTGTTCCGGAGCTGATATCTTCTGTACGGCTGACGGTCAGCTTCTATAGGCTCATCTAGGCGATTGTTTAGGGTCTTATGGTCGAATCGGTATGCCTATCACGGCTGCACATTGCTTCATTAAGGATTGCAAGCTCAATATAAATTAATGCGCAAAATCGGTGCCACTCCGGAAGCATTTGGCAGTTTTAGCCCAATATCTCTCTGTCTGTGGCCTATCACGCCATTTCGAGGCCATAATATTTCCCTAAGACATGTAGGAAGCATTGTAATCATTTTCGGGCCATTCCGAGCCGGTGGTTCCGGGCCCCAAAATCGTGGGTATACCCCTTTGGTCTTAGGAGCCCTGAGTGAAGCCCTGTTCCGAGCCGATATCTTCTGTACGGCTGAAGGTCAGCTCCTATAGGCTCATCTAGGCGATTGTTTAGGATCTTATCGTCGAATCGGTATGCCTATCACTGCTGCACATTTCTTCATTAAGGATTGCAAGCTCAATATAAATTAATGCGCAAAATCGGTGCCACTCCGGAAGCATTTGGCAGTTTTAGCCCAATATCTCTCTGTCTGTGGCCTATCACGCCATTTCGAGGCCATTATATTTCCCCTAAGACATGTAGGAAGCATTGTAAATATTTTCGGGCCATTCCGAGCCGGTGGTTCCGGGCCCCAAAATCGTGGGTATACCCCTTTGGTCTTACGAGCCCTGAGTGAAGCCCTGTTCCCGAGCCGATATCTTCTGTACGGCTGACCTGTCAGCTCCTATAGGCTCATCTAGGCGATTGTTTAGGATCTTATCGTCGAATCGGTATGCCTATCACTGCTGCACATTTCTTCATTAAGGATTGCAAGCTCAATATAAATTAATGCGCAAAATCGGTGCCACTCCGGAAGCATTTGGCAGTTTTAGCCCAATATCTCTCTGTCTGTGGCCTATCACGCCATTTCGAGGCCATTATATTTCCCCTAAGACATGTAGGAAGCATTGTAATCATTTTCGGGCCATTCCGAGCCGGTGGTTCCGGGCCCCAAAATCGTGGGTATACCCCTTTGGTCTAGGAGCCCTGAGTGAAGCCCTGTTCCGGAGCCGATATCTTCTGTACGGCTGACGGTCAGCTCCTATAGGCTCATCTAGGCGATTGTTTAGGGTCTTATGGTCGAATCGGTATGCCTATCACGGCTGCACATTGCTTCATTAAGGATTGCAAGCTCAATATAAATTAATGCGCAAAATCGGTGCCACTCCGGAAGCATTTGGCAGTTTTAGCCCAATATCTCTCTGTCTGTGGCCTATCACGCCATTTCGAGGCCATAATATTTCCCCTAAGACATGTAGGAAGCATTGTAATCATTTTCGGGCCATTCCGAGCCGGTGGTTCCGGGCCCCAAAATCGTGGGTATACCCCTTTGGTCATAGGAGCCCTGAGTGAAGCCCTGTTCCCGAGCCGATATCTTCTGTACGGCTGAAGGTCAGCTCCTATAGGCTCATCTAGGCGATTGTTTAGGGTCTTATGGTCGAATCGGTATGCCTATCACGGCTGCACATTGCTTCATTAAGGATTGCAAGCTCAATATAAATTAATGCGCAAAATCGGTGCCACTCCGGAAGCATTTGGCAATTTTAGCCCAATATCTCTCTGTCTGTGGCCTATCACGCCATTTTGAGGCCATAATATTTCTCCTAAGACATGTAGGAAGCATTGTAATCATTTTCGGGCTATTCTGAGCCGGTGGTTCCGGGCCCCAAAATCGTGGGTATACCCCTTTGGTCTTAGGAGCCCTGAGTGAAGCCCTGTTCCGAAGCCGATATCTTCTGTACGGCTGAGGGTCAGCTCCTATAGGCCCATCTAGGCGATTGTTTAGGGTCTTATGGTCGAATCGGTATGCCTATCACGGCTGCACATTGCTTCATTAAGGATTGCAAGCTCAATATAAATTAATGCGCAAAATCGGTGCCACTCCGGAAGCATTTGGCAGTTTTAGCCCAATATCTCTCTGTCTGTGGCCTATCACGCCATTTTCGAGGCCATAATATTTCCCCTAAGACATGTAGGAAGCATTGTAATCATTTTCGGGCCATTCCGAGCCGGTGGTTCCGGGCCCCAAAATCGTGGGTATACCCCTTTGGTCTTAGGAGCCCTGAGTGAAGCCCTGTTCCGGAGCCGATATCTTCTGTACGGCTGAAGGTCAGCTCCTATAGGCTCATCTAGGCGATTGTTTAGGGTCTTATGGTCGAATCGGTATGCCTATCACGGCTGCACATTGCTTCATTAAGGATTGCAAGCTCAATATAAATTAATGCGCAAAATCGGTGCCACTCCGGAAGCATTTGGCAGTTTTAGCCCAATATCTCTCTGTCTGTGGCCTATCACGCCATTTCGAGGCCATAATATTTCCCCTAAGACATGTAGGAAGCATTGTAATCATTTTCGGGCCATTCCGAGCCGGTGGTTCCGGGCCCCAAAATCGTGGGTATACCCCTTTGGTCTTAGGAGCCCTGAGTGAAACCCTGTTCCGAGCCGATATCTTCTGTACGGCTGAGGTCAGCTCCTATAGGCTCATCTAGGCGATTGTTTAGGGTCTTATGGTCGAATCGGTATGCCTATCACGGCTGCACATTGCTTCATTAAGGATTGCAAGCTCAATATAAATTAATGCGCAAAATCGGTGCCACTCCGGAAGCATTTGGCAGTTTTAGCCCAATATCTCTCTGTCTGTGGCCTATCACGCCATTTCGAGGCCATAATATTTCCCCTAAGACATGTAGGAAGCATTGTAATCATTTTCGGGCCATTCCGAGCCGGTGGTTCCGGGCCCCAAAATCGTGGGTATACCCCTTTGGTCTTACGGAGCCCTGAGTGAAGCCCTGTTCCCGAGCCGATATCTTCTGTACGGCTGACCGGTCAGCTCCTATAGGCTCATCTAGGCGATTGTTTAGGATCTTATCGGTCGAATCGGTATGCCTATCACGGCTGCACATTGCTTCATTAAGGATTGCAAGCTCAATATAAATTAATGCGCAAAATCGGTGCCACTCCGGAAGCATTTGGCAGTTTTAGCCCAATATCTCTCTGTCTGTGGCCTATCACGCCATTTCGAGGCCATTAATATTTCCCCTAAGACATGTAGGAAGCATTGTAATCATTTTCGGGCCATTCCGAGCCGGTGGTTCCGGGCCCCAAAATCGTGGGTATACCCCTTTGGTCTTAGGAGCCCTGAGTGAAGCCCTGTTCCGGAGCCGATATCTTCTGTACGGCTGACGGTCAGCTCCTATAGGCTCATCTAGGCGATTGTTCAGGGTCTTATGGTCGAATCGGTATGCCTATCACGGCTGCACATTGCTTCATTAAGGATTGCAAGCTCAATATAAATTAATGCGCAAAATCGGTGCCACTCCGGAAGCATTTGGCAGTTTTAGCCCAATATCTCTCTGTCTGTGGCCTATCACGCCATTTCGAGGCCATAATATTTCCCCTAAGACATGTAGGAAGCATTGTAATCATTTTCGGGCCATTCCGAGCCGGTGGTTCCGGGCCCCAAAATCGTGGGTATACCCCTTTGGTCTTAGGAGCCCTGAGTGAAGCCCTGTTCCCGAGCCGATATCTTCTGTACGGCTGACGGTCAGCTCCTATAGGCTCATCTAGGCGATTGTTCAGGGTCTTATGGTCGAATCGGTATGCCTATCACGGCTGCACATTGCTTCATTAAGGATTGCAAGCTCAATATAAATTAATGCGCAAAATCGGTGCCACTCCGGAAGCATTTGGCAGTTTTAGCCCAATATCTCTCTGTCTGTGGCCTATCACGCCATTTCGAGGCCATAATATTTCCCCTAAGACATGTAGGAAGCATTGTAATCATTTTCGGGCCATTCCGAGCCGGTGGTTCCGGGCCCCAAAATCGTGGGTATACCCCTTTGGTCATTAGGAGCCCTGAGTGAAGCCCTGTTCCGAGCCGATATCTTCTGTACGGCTGAAGGTCAGCTCCTATAGGCTCATCTAGGCGATTGTTTAGGGTCTTATGGTCGAATCGGTATGCCTATCACGGCTGCACATTGCTTCATTAAGGATTGCAAGCTCAATATAAATTAATGCGCAAAATCGGTGCCACTCCGGAAGCATTTGGCAGTTTTAGCCCAATATCTCTCTGTCTGTGGCCTATCACGCCATTTCGAGGCCATAATATTTCTCCTAAGACATGTAGGAAGCATTGTAATCATTTTCGGGCCATTCCGAGCCGGTGGTTCCGGGCCCCAAAATCGTGGGTATACCCCTTTGGTCTTAGGAGCCCTGAGTGAAGCCCTGTTCCGAAGCCGATATCTTCTGTACGGCTGAGGGTCAGCTCCTATAGGCTCATCTAGGCGATTGTTTAGGGTCTTATGGTCGAATCGGTATGCCTATCACGGCTGCACATTGCTTCATTAAGGATTGCAAGCTCAATATAAATTAATGCGCAAAATCGGTGCCACTCCGGAAGCATTTGGCAGTTTTAGCCCAATATCTCTCTGTCTGTGGCCTATCACGCCATTTCGAGGCCATAATATTTCCCCTAAGACATGTAGGAAGCATTGTAATCATTTTCGGGCCATTCCGAGCCGGTGGTTCCGGGCCCCAAAATCGTGGGTATACCCCTTTGGTCTTAGGAGCCCTGAGTGAAGCCCTGTTCCGGAGCCGATATCTTCTGTACGGCTGAAGGTCAGCTCCTATAGGCTCATCTAGGCGATTGTTTAGGGTCTTATGGTCGAATCGGTATGCCTATCACGGCTGCACATTGCTTCATTAAGGATTGCAAGCTCAATATAAATTAATGCGCAAAATCGGTGCCACTCCGGAAGCATTTGGCAGTTTTAGCCCAATATCTCTCTGTCTGTGGCCTATCACGCCATTTCGAGGCCATAATATTTCCCCTAAGACATGTAGGAAGCATTGTAATCATTTTCGGGCCATTCCGAGCCGGTGGTTCCGGGCCCCAAAATCGTGGTATACCCCTTTGGTCTTAGGAGCCCTGAGTGAAGGCCTGTTCCGGAGCCGATATCTTCTGTACGGCTGAAGGTCAGCTCCTATAGGCTCATCTAGGCGATTGTTTAGGGTCTTATGGTCGAATCGATATGCCTATCACGGCTGCTCATTGCTTCATTAAGGATTGCAAGCTCAATATAAATTAATGCGCAAAATCGGTGCCACTCCGGAAGCATTTGGCAGTTTTAGCCCAATATCTCTCTGTCTGTGGCCTATCAAGCCATTTCGAGGCCATAATATTTCCTCTAAGACATGATGGAAGCATTGTAATCATTTTTGGGCCATTCCGAGCCGGTGGTTCCGGGCCCCAAAATCGTGGCTATACCCCTTTGGTCATAGGAGCCCTGAGTGAAGCCCTGTTCCGGAGCCGATATCTTCTGTACGGCTGACGGTCAGCTCCTATAGGCTCATCTAGGCGATTGTTTAGGGTCTTATGGTCGAATCGGTATGCTATCACGGCTGCTCATTGCTTCATTAAGGATTGCAAGCTCAATATAAATTAATGCGCAAAATCGGTGCCACTCCGGAAGCATTTGGCAGTTTTAGCCCAATATCTCTCTGTCTGTTGCTTATCAAGCCATTTCGAGGCCATAATATTTCCTATAAGACATGATGAAAGCATTGTAATCATTTTTGGGCCATTCCGAGCCGGTGGTTCCGGGCCCCAAAATCGTGGCTATACCCCTTTGGTCATTAGGAGCCCTGAGTGAAGCCCTGTTCCGAGCCGATATCTTCTGTACGGCTGACGGTCAGCTCCTATAGGCTCATCTAGGCGATTGTTTAGGGTCTTATGGTCGAATCGGTATGACTATCACGGCTGCTCATTGCTTCATTAAGGATTGCAAGCTCAATATAAATTAATGCGCAAAATCGGTGCCACTCCAGAAGCATTTGGCAGTTTTAGCCCAATATCTCTCTGTCTGTTGCTTATCAAGCCATTTCGAGGCAATAATATTTCCTCTAAGACATGTAGGAAGCATTGTAATCATTTTCGGGCCATTCCGAGCCGGTGGTTCCGGGCCCCAAAATCGTGGGTATACCCCTTTGGTCTTAGGAGCCCTGAGTGAAGCCCTGTTCCGGAGCCGATATCTTCTGTACGGCTGAAGGTCAGCTCCTATAGGCTCATCTAGGCGATTGTTTAGGGTCTTATGGTCGAATCGGTATGCCTATCACGGCTGCTCATTGCTTCATTAAGGATTGCAAGCTCAATATAAATTAATGCGCAAAATCGGTGCCACTCCAGAAGCATTTGGCAGTTTTAGCCCAATATCTCTCTGTCTGTTGCTTATCAAGCCATTTCGAGGCCATAATATTTCCTCTAAGACATGATGGAAGCATTGTAATCATTTTCGGGCCATTCCGAGCCAGTGGTTCCGGGCCCCAAAATCTTGGGTATACCCCTTTGGTCATAGGAGCCCTGAGTGAAGCCCTGTTCCCGAGTCGATATCTTCTGTACGGCTGAAGGTCAGCTCCTATAGGCTCATCTAGGCGATTGTTTAGGGTCTTATGCTCGAATCGGTATGCCTATCACGGCTGCTCATTGCTTCATTAAGGATTGCAAGCTCAATATAAATTAATGCGCAAAATCGGTGCCACTCCAGAAGCATTTGGCAGTTTTAGCCCAATATCTCTCTGTCTGTTGCTTATCAAGCCATTTCGAGGCCATAATATTTCCTCTAAGACATGATGGAAGCATTGTAATCATTTTCGGGCCATTCCGAGCCGGTGGTTCCGGGCCCCAAAATCTTGGGTATACCCCTTTGGTCATAGGAGCCCTGAGTGAAGCCCTGTTCCCGAGCCGATATCTTCTGTACGGCTGAAGGTCAGCTCCTATAGGCTCATCTAGGCGATTGTTTAGGGTCTTATGGTCGAATCGGTATGCCTATCACGGCTGCTCATTGCTTCATTAAGGATTGCAAGCTCAATATAAATTAATGCGCAAAATCGGTGCCACTCCGAAGCATTTGGCAGTTTTAGCCCAATATCTCTCTGTCTGTGGCCTATCACGCCATTTCGAGGCCATAATATTTCCCTCTAAGACATGTATGGAAGCATTGTAATCATTTTCGGGCCATTCCGAGCCGGTGGTTCCGGGCCCCAAAATCGTGGGTATACCCCTTTGGTCATTAGGAGCCCTGAGTGAAGCCCTGTTCCGAGCCGATATCTTCTGTACGGCTGACGGTCAGCTCCTATAGGCTCATCTAGGCGATTGTTTAGGGTCTTATGGTCGAATCGGTATGCCTATCACGGCTGCTACATTGCTTCATTAAGGATTGCAAGCTCAATATAAATTAATGCGCAAAATCGGTGCCACTCCGGAAGCATTTGGCAGTTTTAGCCCAATATCTCTCTGTCTGTGGCCTATCAAGCCATTTTGGGGCGATAATATTTCCCCTAAGACATGAATTGAAGCATTGTAATCGTTTTTGGGCCATTCCGAGCCGGTGGGTTTGGGCCCCAAAATCGTGGGTATACCCCTTTGGTCTTAGGAGCCCTGAGTGAAGCCCTGTTCCGGAGCCGATATCTTCTGTACGGCTGACGGTCAGCTTCTATAGGCTCATCTAGGCGATTGTTTAGGGTCTTATGGTCGAATCGGTATGCCTATCACGGCTGCTCATTGCTTCATTAAGGATTGCAAGCTCAATATAAATTAATGCGCAAAATCGGTGCCACTCCGGAAGCATTTGGCAGTTTTAGCCCAATATCTCTCTGTCTGTGGCCTATCACGCCATTTCGAGGCCATAATATTTCCCC
Source organism: Jatropha curcas (assembly GCF_041381405.1). NCBI lineage: Eukaryota > Viridiplantae > Streptophyta > Magnoliopsida > Malpighiales > Euphorbiaceae > Jatropha > Jatropha curcas. Next base: position 316,600 of record NW_028322611.1, on the reverse strand, counting down.
TAAGACATGTAGGAAGCATTTTTATCATTTTCGGGCCATTCCGAGCCGGTGGTTCTGGCCCCAAAATCGTGGGTGTACCCCTTTGGTCTTAGGAGCCCTGAGTGAAGCCCTGTTCTGAAGCCGATATCTTCTGTACGGCTGACGGTCAGCTCCTATAGCCTCATCTAGGCGATTGTTTAGGGTCTTATGGTCGAATCGGTATGCCTATCACGGCTGCTCATTGCTTCATTAAGGATTGCAAGCTCAATATAAATTAATGCGCAAAATCGGTGCCACTCCGGAAGCATTTGGCAGTTTTAGCCCAATATCTCTCTGTCTGTGGCCTATCACGCCATTTCGAGGCCATAATATTTCCCCTAAGACATGTAGGAAGCATTGTAATCATTTTCGGGCCATTCCGAGCCGGTGGTTCCGGGCCCCAAAATCGTGGGTATACCCCTTTGGTCTTAGGAGCCCTGAGTGAAGCCCTGTTCCGGAGCCGATATCTTCTGTACGGCTGACGGTCAGCTCCTATAGGCTCATCTAGGCGATTGTTTAGGGTCTTATGGTCGAATCGGTATGCCTATCACGGCTGCTCATTGCTTCATTAAGGATTGCAAGCTCAATATAAATTAATGCGCAAAATCGGTGCCACTCCGGAAGCATTTGGCAGTTTTAGCCTAATATCTCTCTGTCTGTGGCCTATCACGCCATTTCGAGGCCATAATATTTCCCCTAAGACATGTAGGAAGCATTGTAATCATTTTCGGGCCATTCCGAGCCGGTGGTTCCGGGCCCCAAAATCGTGGGTATACCCCTTTGGTCTTAGGAGCCCTGAGTGAAGCCCTGTTCCGGAGCCGATATCTTCTGTACGGCTGAAGGTCAGCTCCTATAGGCTCATCTAGGCGATTGTTTAGGGTCTTATGGTCGAATCGGTATGCCTATCACGGCTGCTCATTGCTTCATTAAGGATTGCAAGCTCAATATAAATTAATGCGCAAAATCGGTGCCACTCCAGAAGCATTTGGCAGTTTTAGCCCAATATCTCTCTGTCTGTTGCTTATCAAGCCATTTCGAGGCCATAATATTTCCTCTAAGACATGATGGAAGCATTGTAATCATTTTCGGGCCATTCCGAGCCGGTGGTTCCGGGCCCCAAAATCGTGGCTATACCCCTTTGGTCATAGGAGCCCTGAGTGAAGCCCTGTTCCGGAGCCGATATCTTCTGTGCGGCTGAAGGTCAGCTCCTATAGGCTCATCTAGGCGATGGTTTAGGGTCTTATGGTCGAATCGGTATGCCTATCACTGCAGCTCATTGCTTCATTAAGGATTGCAAGCTCAATATAAATTAATGCGCAAAATCGGTGCCACTCCAGAAGCATTTGGCAGTTTTAGCCCAATATCTCTCTGTCTGTTGCTTATCAAGCCATTTCGAGGCCATAATATTTCCTCTAAGACATGATGGAAGCATTGTAATCATTTTTGGGCCATTCCGAGCCGTGGTTCTGGGCCCCAAAATTGTGGCTATACCCCTTTGGTCATAGGAGCCCTGAGTGAAGCCCTGTTCCGGAGCCGATATCTTCTATACGGTTGACGGTCAGCTCCTATAGGCTCATCTAGGCGATTTTTTAGGGTCTTATGGTCGAATCGGAATGCTATCACGGCTGCTCATTGCTTCATTAAGGATTGCAAGCTCAATATAAATTAATGTGCAAAATCGGTGCCACTCCGGAAGCATTTGGCAGTTTTAGCCCAATATCTCTCTGTCTGTGGCCTATCACACCATTTTGAGGCCATAATATTTCCCCTAAGACATGTAGGAAGCATTGTAATCATTTTCGGGCCATTCCGAGCCGGTGGTTCCGGGCCCCAAAATCTTGGGTATACCCCTTTGGCCTTAGGAGCCCTGAGTGAAGCCCTATTCCGGAGCCGATATCTTCTCTACGGCTGACGGTCAGCTCCTATAGGCTCATCCAGGCGATTTTTTAGGGTCTTATGGTCGAATCGGTATGCCTATCATGGCTGCTCATTGCTTCATTAAGGATTGCAAGCTCAATATAAATTAATGCGCAAAATCGGTGCCACTCCGGAAGCATTTGGCAGTTTTAGCCCAGTATCTCTCTGTCTGTTGCTTATCAAGCCATTTTGAGGCCATAATATTTCCTCTAAGACATGATGGAAGCATTGTAATCATTTTTGGGCCATTCCGAGCCGGTGGTTCAGGGTCCCAAAATCGTGGCTATACCTCTTTGGTCATAGGAGCCCTGAGTGAAGCCCTGTTCCCGAGCCGATATCTTCTGTACGGCAGAAGGTCAGCTCATATAGGCTGATCTAGGCGATTGTTTAGGGTCTTATGGTCGAATCGGAATGCTATCACGGCTGCTCATTGCTTCATTAAGGATCGCAAGCTCAATATAAATTAATGCGCAAAATCGGTGCCACTCCGGAAGCATTTGGCAGTTTTAGCCCAATATCTCTGTGTCTGTGGCCTATCACGCCATTTCGAGGCCATAATATTTCCCCTAAGACATGTAGGAAGCATTTGTAATCATTTTCGGGCCATTCCGAGCCGGTGGTTCCCGGGCCCAAAATCGTGGTATACCCCTTTGGTCATTAGAGCCATGAGTGAAGCCCTGTTCCGGAGCCGATATCTTCTCTACGGCTGACGGTCAGCTCCTATAGCTTCATCTAGGCGATTTTTAGGGTCTATGGTCGAATCGGAATGCTATCACGGCTGCTCATTGCTTCATTAAGGATTGCAAGCTCAATATAATAATGCGCAAAATCGGTGGCCACTCCCGAAGCATTTGGCAGTTTTTAGCCCATATCTCTCTGTTCTGTTGCTTATCAAGCCATTTCGAGGCCATCTATTTCCTCTAAGACATGATGGAAGCACTGTAATCATTTTTGGGCCATTCGAGCCGTGGTTCCGGGCCCCAAAATCGTGGCTATACCCCTTTGGTCTAGGAGCCCTGAGTGAAGCCCTGTTCCGGAGTCGATATTCTTCTGACGGCTGCACGGTCAGCTCCTATAGGCTCATCTAGGCAATTGTTTAGGGTCTTATGGTCGAATCGGATGCTATCACGGCTGCTCATTGCTCATTAAGGATTGCAAGCTCAATATAAATTAATGCGCAAACGGTGCCACTCACGGAAGGCATTGGCCGGTTTTAGCCCCACTCTCTCTCTGTCTGTTGCTTATCAAGCCATTTCGCGGCCATCGGATTTCCTCTAAGACATGATGGCAGCATTGTAATCATTTTTCGGGCCATTCGAGCCAGGTGGTCCAGGCCCCAAAATCGTGGGTTATTTACCCCTTGGTCATAAGAAGCCTGAGTGTGAAGCCCTTTTCCGGAGCGATATCTTCTGTACGGCTGACGGTCAGTCCTATAGCCTCACTAGGCGATTGTTTAGGGCCTTATGGTCGAATCGGAATGCTATCATGCTGCTCATTGCTTCATTAAGGATTGCAAGCTCAATATAAATTAATGCGCAAAATCGGTGCCACTCCGGAAGCATTTGGCAGTTTTAGCCCAATATCTCTCTGTC
>NW_028322611.1:283347-312697 GCF_041381405.1 Jatropha curcas | reverse complement strand
CGGCTGCTCATTGCTTCATTAAGGATTGCAAACTCAATATAAATTAATGCGCAAAATCGGTAACACTCCGGAAGCATTTGGCAGTTTTAGCCCAATATCTCTCTGTATGTGGCTTATCAAGCCATTTAGAGGCCATAATATTCCCTCTAAGACATGTTCGAAGCATTGTAATCATTTTTGGGCCATTCCGAGCCGGTGATTCCGGGACCCAAAATCATGGGTATACCCCTTTGGTCTTAGGAGCCCTGAGTGAAGCCCTGTTCCGGAGACGATATCTTCTGTACGGCTGATGGTCCGCTCCTATAGGCTCATGTAGGCGATTGATAGGGTCTTATGGTCGAATCGGTATGCCTATCACGGCTGCTCATTGCTTCATTAAGGATTGCAAACTCAATATAAATTAATGCGCAAAATCGGTGCCACTCCGGAAGCATTTGGCAGTTTTAGACCAATATCTCTCTGTCTCTGGCTTACCAAGCCATTTCGAGGCCATAATATTTCCTCTAAGACATGTTGGAAGCATTGTAATCATTTTCAGGCCATTCTGAGCCGGTGGTTCCGGGCCCCAAAACCGTGGGTATACCCCTTTGGTCTTAGGAGCCCTGAGTGAAGCCCTATTCCGGAGCCGATATCTTCTGTACGGCTGACGGTCAGCTCCTATAGGCTCATCTAGGCTATAGTTTAGGGTCTTATGGTCGAATCGGTATGCCTATCACGGCTGCTCATTGATTCATTAAGGATTGCAAACTCAATATAAATTAATGCGCAAAATCGGTGCCACTCCGGAAGCATTTGGCAGTTTTAGCCCAATATCTCTCTGTCTGTGGCTTATCAAACCATTTCTAGGCCATAATATTTCCTCTAAGACATGTTGGAAGCATTGTAATCATTTTCGGGCCATTCCGAGCCGGTGGTTCCGGGACGCAAAATCGTGGGTATACCCCTTTGGCCTTAGGAGCCCTGAGTGAAGCCCTGTTCCGGAGCCGATATCTTCTGTACGGCTGATGGTTAGCTCCTATAGGCTCATCTAGGCGATAGTTTGGGGTCTTATGGTCCAATCGGTATGCCTATCTTGGCTGTTCATTGCTTCATTAAGGATTGCAACCTCAATATAAATTAATGCGCAAAATCGGTGCCACTCCGGAAGCATTTGGCAGTTTTAGCCCAATATCTCTCTGTCTGTCGCTTATCACGCCATTTTGAGGCCATAATATTTCCACTAAGACATGTAGGAAGCATTGTAATCATTTTCAGGCCATTCCGAGCCGGTGCTTCCGGGCCCCAAAATCGTAGGTATACCCCTTTGGTCTTAGGAGCCCTGTGTGAAGCCCTGTTCCGGAGCCGATATCTTCTGTACGCCTGATGGGAAGCTCCTATAGGCTCAATAAGGCGATATTTTAGGGTCTTATGGTCCAATCGATATGCCTATCTTGGCTGTTCATTGCTTCATTAAGGATTGCAACCTCAATATAAATTAATGCGCAAAATCGATGCCACTCCGAGAGCATTTGGCAGTTTTAGCCCAATATCTCTCTGTCTGTCGCTTATCACGCCATTTTGAGGCCATAATATTTCCTCTAAGACATGTAGGAAGCATTGTAATCATTTTCAGGCCATTCCGAGCCGGTGGTTCCGGGCCCCAAAATTGTATGTACACCCCTTTGGTCTTAGGAGCCCTGTGTGAAGCCCTGTTCTGGAGCCAATATCTTCTGTACGCCTAATGGGAGGCTCCTATAGGCTCAATGAGGCGATATTTTAGGGTCTTATGGTCCAATCGGTATGCCTATCTTCGCTGTTCAATGCTTCATTAAGGATTGCAACCTCAATATAAATTAATGCGCAAAATCGGTGCCACTCCGAAAGCATTTGGCAGTTTTAGCCCAATATCTCTCTGTCTGTCGCTTATCACGCCATTTTGAGGGCATAATATTTCCTCTAAGACATGTAGGAAGCATTGTAATCATTTTTGGGCCATTCCGAGCCGGTGCTTCCGGGCCCCAAAATCGTAGGTATACCCCTTTGGCCTTAGGAGCCCTGTGTGAAGCCCTGTTCTAGAGCCAATATCTTCTGTATGCCTGATGGGTAGCTCCTATAGGCTCATCTAGGCGATAGTTTGGGGTCTTATGGTCCAATCGGTATGCCTATCTTGACTGTTCATGGCTTCATTAAGGATTGCAACCTCAATATAAATTAATGCGCAAAATCGGTGCCACTGCGGAAGCATTTAGCAGTTTTAGCCCAATATCTCTCTGTCTGTCGCTTATCATGCGATTTTGAGGCCATAATATTTCCTCTAAGACATGTAGGAAGCATTGTAGTCATTTTCAGGCCATTCCGAGCCGGTGCTTCCAGGCCCCAAAATCGTAGGTATACCCCTTTGGTCTTAGGAGCCCTGTGTGAAGCCCTGTTCCGGAGCCGATATCTTCTGTACGCCTGATGGGAAGCTCCTATAGGCTCAATGAGGCAATATTTTAGGGTCTTATGGTCCAATCTGTATGCCTATCTTGGCTGTTCATTGCTTCATTAAGGATTGCAACCTCAATATAAATTAATGCGCAAAATCGCTGCCACTCCGGAAGCATTTGGCAGTTTTAGCCCAATATCTCTCTGTCTGTCGCATATGAAGCCATTTTGAGGCCATAATATTTCCTTTAAGACATGTAGGAAGCATTGTAATCATTTTCGGGCCATTCCGAGCCGGTGCTTCCGGGCCCCAAAATTGTAGGTACACCCCTTTGGTCTTAGGAGCCCTGTGTGAAGCCCTGTTCTGGAGCCAATATCTTCTGTACGCCTAATGGGAGGCTCCTATAGGCTCAATGAGGCGATATTTTAGGGTCTTATGGTCCAATCGGTATGCCTATCTTGGCTGTTCAATGCTTCATTAAGGATTGCAACCTCAATATAAATTATTGCGCAAAATCGGTGCCACTCTGGAAGCATTTGGCAGTTTTAGCCCAATATCTCTCTGTCTGTCGCTTATCACACCATTTTGAGGCCATAATATTTCCTCTAAGACATGTAGGAAGCATTGTAATCATTTTCCGGCCATTCCGAGCCGGTGCTTCTGGGCCCCAAAATTGTAGGTATACCCCTTTGGTCTTAGGAGCCCTGTGTGAAGCCCTGTTCTGGAGCTGATATCTTCTGTATGCCTGATGGGTAGCTCCTATAGGCTCATCTAGGTGATAGTTTGGGGTCTTATGGTCCAATCGGTATGCCTATCTTGGCTGTTCAATGCTTCATTAAGGATTGCAACCTCAATATAAATTAATGGGTAAAATCGTTGCCACTTCGGAAGCATTTAGCAGTTTTTGCCCAATATCTCTCTGTCTGTCACTTATCACGCCATTTTGAGGGCATAATATTTCCTCTAAGACATGTAGGAAGCATTGTAATCATTTTCGGGACATTCCAAGCCGGTGCTTCTGGGCCCCAAAATCGTAGGTATACCCCTTTGGTCTTAGGAGCCCTGTGTGAAGCCCTGTTCCGGAGCCGATATCTTCTGTACACCTGATGGGAAGCTCCTATAGGCTCAATGAGGCAATATTTTAGGGTCTTATGGTCCAATCGATATGCCTATCTTGGCTGTTCAATGCTTCATTAAGGATTACAACCTCAATATAAATTAATGCGCAAAATCGATGCCACTCCAGAAGCATTTGGCAGTTTTAGCCCAATATCTCTCTATCTATCGCTGATCACGCCATTTTGAGGCTATAATATTCCTCTAAGACATGTAGGAAGCATTGTAATCATTTTCGGGCCATTCCGAGCCGGTGCTTCCGGGCCCCAAAATCGTAGGTATACCCCTTTGGTCTTAGGAGCCTTGTGTGAAGCCCTGTTCCGGAGCCGATATCTTCTGTGCGCCTGATGGGAAGCTCCTATAGGCTCAATGAGGCGATATGTTAGGGTCTTATGGTCGAATCGGTATGCCTATCTTGGCTGTTCAATGCTTCATTAAGGATTGCAACCTCAATATAAATTAATGCGCAAAATCGGTGCCACTTCGGAAGCATTTGGCAGTTTTAGCCCAATATCTGTCTGTCTGTCGCTTATCACGCCATTTTGAGGCCATAATATTTCCTCTAAGACATGTAGGAAGCATTGTAGTCATTTTCGGGCCATTCCGAGCCGGTGCTTCCAGGCCCCAAAATCGTAGGTATACCCTTTTGGTCGTAGGAGCCCTGAGTGAAGCCCTGTTCCGGAGTCGATATATTCTGTACAGCTCACGGGCAGCTCCTATAGGCTCATCTAGGTGATGGTTTAGGGTCTCACGATCAAATCGGTATGCCTATCATGGGTGCTCAATGCTTCATTAAGGATTGCAAACTCAATACAAATTACTGCACAAAATCGGTGCCACTCCGGAAGCATTTGGCAGTTTTAGCCCAATCTATCTCTGTTTGTCGCTTATCACGCCATTTTGAGGCCATAATATTTCCTCTAAGACATGTAGGAAGCATTGTAGTCATTTTCGGGCCATTCCGAGCCGGTGCTTCCAGGCCCCAAAATCGTAGGTATACCCTTTTGGTCGTAGGAGCCCTGAGTGAAGCCCTGTTCCGGAGTCGATATATTCTGTACAGCTCACGGGCAGCTCCTATAGGCTCATCTAGGTGATGGTTTAGGGTCTCACGATCGAATCGGTATGCCTATCATGGGTGCTCAATGCTTCATTAAGGATTGCAAACTCAATACAAATTACTGCACAAAATCGGTGCCACTCCGGAAGCATTTGGCAGTTTTAGCCCAATCTCTCTCTGTTTGTCGCTTATCACGCCATTTTGAGGCCATAATATTTCCTCTAAGACATGTAGGAAGCATTGTAATCATTTTCGGGCCATTCCGAGCCAGTGCTTCCGAGCCCCAAAATCGTAGGTATACCCTTTTGGTCGTAGGAGCCCTGAGTGAAGCCCTGTTCCGGAGTCGATATATTCTGTACGGCTCACGGGCAGCTCCTATAGGCTCATCTAGGTGATGGTTTAGGGTCTTAGGGTCGAATCGGTATGCCTATCACGGTTGCTCATTGCTTCATTAAGGATTGCAAACTCAATACAAATCAATGCGAAAAATCGGTGCCACTCCGGAAGCATTTGGCAGTTTTAGCCCAATATCTCTCTGTCTGTCGCTTGTCACGCCATTTCAAGGCCATAATATTTCCTCTAAGACATGTAGGAAGCATTGTAGTCATTTTCGGGCCATTCCGAGCTGGTGCTTTTGGGCCCCAAAATCGTAGCTATACCCTTTTGGTCGTAGGAGCCCTGAGTGAAGCCCTGTTCCGGAGTCGATATATTCTGTACGGCTCACGGGCAGCTCCTATAGGCTCATCTAGGTGATGGTTTAGGGTCTCACGATCGAATCGGTATGCCTATCATGGGTGCTCAATGCTTCATTAAGGATTGCAAACTCAATACAAATTACTGCACAAAATCGGTGCCACTCCGGATGCATTTGGCAGTTTTAGCCCAATATCTCTCTGTCTGTCGCTTGTCATGCCATTTCGAGGCCATAATATTTCCTCTAAGACATGTAGGAAGCATTGTAGTCATTTTCGGGCCATTCCGAGCCGGTGCTTCCAGGCCCCAAAATCGTAGGTATACCCTTTTGGTCGTAGGAGCCCTGAGTGAAGCCCTGTTCCGGAGTCGATATATTCTGTACAGCTCACGGGCAGCTCCTATAGGCTCATCTAGGTGATGGTTTAGGGTCTCACGATCGAATCGGTATGCCTATCATGGGTGCTCAATGCTTCATTAAGGATTACAAACTCAATACAAATTACTGCACAAAATCGGTGCCACTCCGGAAGCATTTGGCAGTTTTAGCCCAATATCTCTCTGTCTGTCGCTTGTCACGCCATTTCGAGGCCATAATATTTCCTCTAAGACATGTAGGAAGCATTGTAGTCATTTTTGGGCCATTCCGAGCCGGTGCTTCCAGGCCCCAAAATCGTAGGTATACCCTTTTGGTCGTAGGAGCCCTGAGTGAAGCCCTGTTCCGGAGATGATATATTCTGTACAGCTCATGGGCAGCTCCTATAGGCTCATCTAGGTGATGGTTTAGGGTCTTATGATCGAATCGGTATGCCTATCAAGGGTGCTCAATGCTTCATTAAGGATTGCTAACTCAATACAAATTAATGCGCAGAATTGGTGCCACTCCGGAAGCATTTGGCAGTTTTAGCCCAATACCTCTCTGTCTGTCGCTTGTCACACCATTTCAAGGCCATAATATTTCCTCTAAGACATGAAGGAAGCATTGTAGTCATTTTTGGGTCATTCCAAGCCAGTGCTTCCGGGCCCCAAAATCGTAGGTATACCCCTTTGGTCGTAGGAGCCTTGAGTGAAGCCCTGTTCTGGAGCCGATATATTCTGTACGGCTCACGGGCAGCTCCTATAGGCTCATCTAGGTGATGGTTTAGGGTCTTACGGTCGAGTCGGTATGCCTATCATGGGTGCTCAATGCTTCATTAAGGATTGCAAACTCAATACCAAATAATGCACAAAATCGGTGCCACTCCGGAAGCATTTAGCAGTTTTAGCCCATTATCTCTCTGTCTGTCGCTTGTCACGCCATTTCGAGGCCATAATATTTCTTCTAAGACATGTATGTAGCATTGTAGTCATTTTCGGGCCATTCCGAGCCGGTGCTTCCGGGCCCCAAAATCGTAGGTATACCCCTTTGGTCGTAGGAGCCCTGAGTGAAGCCCTATTCCGGAGCCGATATCCTCTGTACGGCTCATGGGCAGCTCCTATAGGCTCATCTAGGTGATGGTTTAGGGTCTTACGGTCGAATCGGTATGCCTATCACGGCTGATCAATGCTTCATTAAGGATTTCAAACTCAATACAAATTAATGCTCAAAATCGGTGCCACTCCGGAAGCATTTGGCAGTTTTAGCCCAATATCTCTCTGTCTGTCGCTTGTCACGCCATTTTGAGGCCATAATATTTCCTCTAAGACATGTAGGAAGCATTGTAGTCATTTTCGGGCCATTCCGAGCCGGTGCTTCTCGGCCCCAAAATCGTAGGTATACCCTTTTGGTCGTAGGAGCCCTGAGTGAAGCCCTGTTCCGGAGATGATATATTCTGTTCGGCTCACGGGCAGCTCCTATAGGCTCATCTAGGTGATGGTTTAGGGTCTTATGATCGAATCGGTATGCCTATCAAGGGTGCTCAATGCTTCATTAAGGATTGCTAACTCAATACAAATTAATGCGCAGAATTGGTGCCACTCCGGAAGCATTTGGCAGTTTTAGCCCAATATCTCTCTGTCTGTCGCTTGTCATGCCATTTCGAGGCCATAATATTTCCTCTAAGACATGTAGTAAGCATTGTAGTCATTTTCGGGTCATTCCGAGCCGGTGCTTCCGGGCCCCAAAATCGTAGGTATAACCCTTTGGTCGTAGGAGCCTTGGGTGAAGCCCTGTTCTGGAGCCGATATATTCTGTACGGCTCACGGGCAGCTCCTATAGGCTCATCTAGGAGATGGTTTAGGGTCTTACGGTAGAATCGGTATGCCTATCACGGGTGCTCAATGCTTCATTAAGGATTGCAAACTCAATACCAAATAATGCGCAAAATCGATGCCACTCCGGAAGCATTTAGCAGTTTTAGCCCATTATCTCTCTGTCTGTCGCTTGTCATGCCATTTCGAGGCCATAATATATCCTCTAAGACATATAGGTATCATTGTAGTCATTTTCGGGCCATTCCGAGCCGGTGCTTCTGGGCCCCAAAATCGTAAGTATACCCCTTTGGTCGTAGGAGCCCTGAGTGAAGCCCTATTCCGAAGCCGATATCCTCTGTACGGCTCATGGACAGCTCTTATAGGCTCATCTAGGTGATGGTTTAGGGTCTTAGGGTCGAATCGGTATGCCTATCACGGCTGATCAATGCTTCATTAAGGATTTCAAACTCAATACAAATTAATGCTCAAAATCGGTGCCACTCCGGAAGCATTTGGCAGTTTTAGCCTAATATCTCTCTGTCTGTCACTTGTCACGCCATTTTGAGGCCATAATATTTCCTCTAAGACATGTAGGAAGCGTTGTAGTCATTTTTGGGCCGTTCCGAGCCGGTGCTTCTAGGCCCCAAAATCGTAGGTATACCCCTTTGGTCGTAGGAGCCCTAAGTGAGGCCCTCTTCCGGAGCCAATATCCTTTGTACGGCTCACGGGCAGCTCCTATAGGCTCATCTAGGTGATGGTTTAGGGTCTTACGGTCGAATCGGTTTGCCAATCACGGGTGCTCAATGCTTCATTAAGGATTGCAAACTCAATACAAATTAATGCGCAAAATCGGTGCCACTCCGGAAGCATTTAGCAGTTTTAGCCCATTATCTCTCTGTCTGTCCCTTGTCACGCCATTTTGAGGCCTCAATATTTCCTCTAAGACATGTAGGAAGTGTTGTAGTCATGTTCGAGCCATTCCGAGCCGGTGCTTGCGGGCTCCAAAATCATAGGTATACCCCTTTGGTCGTAGGAGCCTTGAGTGAAGCCCTGTTCCGGAGCCGATATCCTCTGTACAGCTCACGGACAGCTCCTATAGGGTCATATAGGTGATGGTTTAGGGTGTTACAGTCGAATCGGTATGCCTATCATGGGTGCTCAATGCTTCATTAAGGATTGCAAACTCAATACAAATTAATGCTCAAAATCGGTGCCACTCCGAAAGCATTTGGTAGTTTTAGCCCAATATCTCTCTGTCTGTCGCTTGTCACGCCATTTTGAGGCCATAATATTTCCTCTAAGAAATGTAGGAAGCATTGTAGTCATTTTCGGGCAATTCCGAGCCGGTGCTTCCGGGCCCCAAAATCGTAGGTATACCGCTTTGGTCGTAGGAGCCTTGAGTGAAGCCCTGTTCCGGAGCCGTTATATTCTGTACGGCTCATGGGCAGCTCCTATAGGCTCATCTAGGTGATGGTTTAGGGTCTTACGGTCGAATCGGTATGCCTATCACGGGTGCTCAATGCTTCATTAAGGATTGCAAACTCAATACAAATTAATGCGCAAAATCGGTGCCACTCCGGAAGCATTTAGCAGTTTTAGCCCAATATCTCTCTGTCTGTCACTTGTCACGCGATTTCGAGGCCATAATATTTCCTCTAAGACATGTAGGAAGCATTGTAGTCATTTTCAGGCCATTTCGAGCCGGTGCTTGCGGGCCCCAAAATCGTAGGTATACCCCTTTGGTCGTAGGAGCCTTGAGTGAAGCCCTATTCCAGAGCCGATATATTCTGTACGGCTCACGGGCAGCTCCTATAGGCTCATCTAGGTGATGGTTTAGGGTCTTACGGTCGAATCGGTATGCCTATCACGGGTGCTCAATGCTTCATTAAGGATTGCAAACTCAATACAAATTAATGCGCAAAATCGGTGCCACTCCGGAAGCATTTAGCCGTTTTAGCCCATTATATCTCTGTCTGTCGCTTCTCACGCCATTTCGAGGCCATAATATTTCCTCTAAGACATGTAGGAAGCATTGTAGTCATTTTCGGGCCATCTCGAGCCGGTGCTTGCAGGCCCCAAAATCGTAGGTATACCCCTTCGGTCGTAGGAGCCTTGAGTGAAGCCCTGTTCCAGAGCCGATATATTCTGTATGGCTCACGGGCAGCTCCTATAGGCTCATCTAGGTGATGGTTTAGGGTCTTACGGTCGAATCGGTATGCCTATCACGGGTGCTCAATGCTTCATTAAGGATTGCAAACTCAATACAAATTAATGCGCAAAATCGGTGCCACTCCGGAAGCATTTAGCCGTTTTAGCCCATTATCTCTATGTCTGTCACTTGTCATGCCATTTTGAGGCCATAATATTTCCTTTAAGACATGTAGGAAGCATTGTAGTCATTTTCGGGCAATTCCGAGCCGGTGCTTCCGGGCCCCAAAATCGTAGGTATACCGCTTTGGTCGTAGGAGCCTTGAGTGAAGCCCTGTTCCGGAGCCGATATATTCTGTACGGCTCATGGGCAGCTCCTATAGGCTCATCTAGGTGATGGTTTAGGGTCTTACGGTCGAATCGGTATGCCTATCACGGGTGCTCAATGCTTCATTAAGGATTGCAAACTCAATACAAATTATTGCGCAAAATCGGTGCCACTCCGGAAGCATTTAGCAGTTTTAGCCCAATATCTCTCTGTCTGTCGCTTGTCATGCCATTTCCAGGCCATAATATTTCCTCTAAGCCATGTAGGAAGCATTGTAGTCATTTTCGGGCCATTTCGAGCCGGTGCTTGCAGGCCCCAAAATCGTAGGTATACCCCTTCGGTCGTAGGAGCCTTGAGTGAAGCCCTGTTCCAGAGCCGATATATTCTGTATGGCTCACGGGCAGCTCCTATAGGCTCATCTAGGTGATGGTTTAGGGTCTTACGGTCGAATCGGTATGCCTATCACGGGTGCTCAATGCTTCATTAAGGATTGCAAACTCAATACAAATTAATGCGCAAAATCGGTGCCACTCCGGAAGCATTTAGCCGTTTTAGCCCATTATCTCTATGTCTGTCACTTGTCATGCCATTTTGAGGCCATAATATTTCCTTTAAGACATGTAGGAAGCATTGTAGTCATTTTCGGGCAATTCCGAGCCGGTGCTTCCGGGCCCCAAAATCGTAGGTATACCGCTTTGGTCGTAGGAGCCTTGAGTGAAGCCCTGTTCCGGAGCCAATATATTCTGTACGGCTCACGGGCAGCTCCTATAGGCTCATCTAGGTGATGGTTTAGGGTCTTACGGTCGAATCGGTATGCCTATCACGGGTGCTCAATGCTTCATTAAGGATTGCAAACTCAAAACAAATTAATGCGCAAAATCGGTGACACTCCGGAAGCATTTAGAAGTTTTAGCCCAATATCTCTCTGTCTGTCGCTTGTCAAGCCATTTCGAGGCCATAATATTTCCTCTAAGACATGTAGGAATCATTGTAGTCATTTTCGGGCCATTCCGAGCCGGAGCTTCCGAGCCCCAAAATCGTAGATATACCCCTTTGGTCGTAGGAGCCCTGAGTGAAGCCCTATTCCGGAGCCGATATCCTGTGTACGGCTCATGTGCAGCTCCTATAGGCTCATCTAGGTGATGGTTTACGGTCTTAAAGTCGAATCGGTATGCCTATCACGGGTGCTCAATGCTTCATTAAGGATTGCAAACTCAATACAAATTAATGCGCAAAATCGGTGCCACTCCGGAAGCATTTAGCAGTTTTAGCCCAATATCTCTCTGTCTGTCACTTGTCACGCCATTTCGAGGCCTTAATATTTCCTCTAAGACATATACGAAGCATTGTAGTCATTTTCGGGGCATTCCGAGCCTGTGCTTCCGGGCCCCAAAATCGTAGGTATACCCCTTTGGTAGTAGGAGCACTGAGTGAGCCCTGTTCCGGAGTCAATATCCTCTGTACGGCTCACGGGCAGCTCCTATAGGCTCATCTATGTGATGGTTTAGGGTCTTGTGGTCGAATCGGTATGCCTATGACGGGTGCTCAATGCTTAATTAAGGATTGCAAACTCAATACAAATTAATGCACAAAATCGATGCTACTGCGGAAGCATTTAGCAGTTTTAGCCCAATATCTCTCTGTCTGTCGCTTGTCACGCCATTTCGAGGCCATAATATTTCCTCTAAGACATGTAGGAAGCATTGTAGTCATTTTTGGGCCATTCCGAGCCGGTGCTTTTGGGCCCCAAAATCATAGGTATACCCCTTTGGTCGTAGGAGCCCTGAGTGAAGCCCTATTCCGGAGCCGATATCCTCTATACGGCTCACGGGCAGCTCCTATAGGCTCATCTACGTGATGGTTTAGGGTCTTACGGTCGTATCGGTATGCCTATCACGGCTGCTCAATGCATCATTAAGGATTGCAAACTCAATACAAATTAATGCGCAAAATCGGTGCCACTCCGGAAGCATTTAGCAGTTTCAGCCCAATATCTCTCTGTCTGTCGCTTGTCATGCCATTTCGAGGCCATAATATTTCCTCTAAGACATATACGAAGCATTGTAGTCATTTTCGGGGCATTCCGAGCCTGTGCTTCCGGGCCCCAAAATCGTAGGTATACCCCTTTGGTCGTAGGAGCCCTGAGTGAGGCCCTGTTCCAGAGTCAATATCCTCTGTACAGCTCATGGGCAGCTCCTATAGGCTCATCTAGGTGATGGTTTAGGGTCTTGCGGTCGAATCGGTATGCCTATCACGGGTGCTCAATGCTTCATTAAGGATTGCAAACTCAATACAAATTAATGCGCAAAATCGGTGCTACTACGGAAGCATTTAACAGTTTTAGCCCAATATCTCTCTGTCTGTCGCTTGTCACACCATTTCAAGGCCATAATATTCCCTCTAAGACATGTACGAAGCATTGTAGTCATTTTCGGGCCATTCCGAGCCGGTGCTTCCGGGCCCCAAAATCGTAGGTATACCCTTTTGGTCGTAAGAGCCCTGAGTGAGGCCCTGTTCCGGAGCGAATATCCTCTGTACGGCTCACGGGCAGCTCCTATAGGCTCATCTAGGTGATGGTCTAGGGTCTTACAGTCGAATCGGTATGCCTATCATGGGTACTCAATGCTTCATTAAGGATTGCAAACTCAATACAAATTAATGCGCAAAATCGGTGCCACTCCGGAAGCATTTAGAAATTTTAGCCCAATATCTCTCCGTCTGTCGCTTGTCACGCCATTTCGAGGCCATAATATTTCCTCTAAGACATGTAGGCAGCATTTAGTCATTTTCGGGCCATTCCGAGCCTGTGCTTCCGGGCCCCAAAATCTTAGGTATACCCCTTTGGTCGTAGCAGTCCTGAGTGAAGCCCTATTCCGGAGCCGATATCCTCTGCATGGCTCACGGACAGCTCCTATAGGCTCATCTAGGTGATGTTTTAGGGTCTTACGGTCGAACCGGTATGCCTATCACGGGTGCTCAATGCTTCATTAAGGATTGCAAACTCAATACAAATTAATGCGCAAAATCAGTGCCACTCCGGAAGCGTTTAGCAGTTTTAACCCAATATCTCTCTGTCTGTCGCTTGCCACGCCATTTGAGGCCATAATATTTCCTCTAAGACATGTAGGAAGCATTTTAGTCATTTTCGGGCCATTCCGAGCCTGTGGTTCAGGGCCCCAAAATCGTAGGTATACCCCTTTGGTCGAAAGAGCCCTGAGGGAGGCCCTGTTCCGGAGCTGATATCCTCTGTACGGATCACGGGCAGCTCCTATAGGCTCATCTAGGCGATGGTTTAGGGTCTTACGGTTGAATTGGTATGCCTATCACGGGTGCTCAATGCTTCATTAAGGATTGCAAACTCAACACAAATTAATGCGCAAAATCGGTGCCACTCCGGAAGCGTTTAGCAGTTTTAGCCCATTATCTCTCTGTCTGTCACTTGTCACGCAATTTCAAGGCCATAATATTTCCTCTAAGACATGTAGGAAGCATTTTAGTCATTTTCGGGCCATTCCTAGCCTGTGCTTCCGGGCCCCAAAATCTTAGGTATACCCCTTTGGTCGTAGCAGCCCTGAGTGAAGCCCTATTCCGGAGCCGATATCCTCTGCATGGCTCACGGACAGCTCCTATAGGCTCATCTAGGTGATGGTTTAGGGTCTTACGGTCGAATCGGTATGCCTATCACGGGTGCTCAATACTTCATTAAGGATTGCAAACTCAATACAAATTAATGCGCAAAATCGGTGCCACTCCGGAAGCGTTTAGCAGTTTTAGCCCAATATCTCTCTGTCTGTCGCTTGCCACGCCATTTTGAGGCCATAATATTTCCTCTAAGACATGTAGGAAGCATTTTAGTCATTTTTGGGCCATTCCGAGCCTGTGCTTCCTGGCCCCAAAATCTTAGGTATACCCCTTTGGTCGTAGCAGTCCTGAGTGAAGCCCTATTCCGGAGCCGATATCCTCTGCAAGGCTCACGGACAGCTCCTATAGGCTCATCTAGGTGATGGTTTAGGGTCTTACGGTCGAATCGGTATGCCTATCATGGGTGCTCAATACTTCATTAAGGATTGCAAACTCAATACAAATTAATGCGCAAAATCGGTGCCACTCCGGAAGCGTTTAGCAGTTTTACCCAATATCTCTCTGTCTGTCGCTTGCCACGCCATTTTGAGGCCATAATATTTCCTCTAAGACATGTAGGAAGCATTTTAGTCATTTTCGGGCCATTCCGAGCCTGTGCTTCCGGGCCCCAAAATCGTAGGTATACCCCTTTGGTCGTAGGAGCCCTGAGTGAAACCCTGTTCCGGAGCCGATATCCTCTGCACGGCTCACGGTCAGCTCCTATAGGCTCATCTAGGCGATGGTTTAGGGTCTTACGGTCGAATCGGTATGCCTATCACGGGTGCTCAATGCTTCAATAAGGATTGCAAACTCAATACAAATTAATGCTCAAAATCGGTGCCACTCCGGAAGCGTTTAGCAGTTTTAGCCCAATATCTCTCTGTCTGTCACTTGTCACGCCATTTTGAGGCCATAATATTTCCTCTAAGACATGTAGGAAGCATTTTAGTCATTTTCGGGCCATTCCGAGCCTGTGCTTCCGGGCCCCAAAATCATAGGTATACCCTT
Organism: Jatropha curcas; assembly: GCF_041381405.1. NCBI lineage: Eukaryota > Viridiplantae > Streptophyta > Magnoliopsida > Malpighiales > Euphorbiaceae > Jatropha > Jatropha curcas. The sequence continues at coordinate 298,153 of NW_028322611.1, read as the reverse complement.
TTGGTCGTAGGAGCCCTAAGTGAGGCCCTGTTCCGGAGCCAATATCCTCTGTACGGCTAACGGGCACCTCCTATAGGCTCATCTAGGTGATGGTTTAGGGTCTTACGGTCGAATCGGTATGCCTATCACGGGTGCTCAATACTTCATTAAGGATTGCAAACTCAATACAAATTAATGCGCAAAATCGGTGCCACTCCGGAAGCGTTTAGCAGTTTTAGCCCAATATCTCTCCGTCTGTCGCTTGTCACGCCATTTCGAGGCCATAATATTTCCTCTAAGACATGTAGGAAGCATTTTAGTCATTTTCGGGCCATTCCGAGCCTGTGCTTCCGGGCCCCAAAATCGTTGGTATACCCCTTTGGTCGTAGGAGTCGTGAGTGAGGCCCTGTTCCGGAGCCCATATCCTCTGTACGGCTCACGGGCAGCTCCTATAGGCACATCTAGGTGATGGTTTAGGGTCTTACGGTCGAATCGGTATGCCTATCACGGGTGCTCAATGCTTCATTAAGGATTGCAAACTCAATACAAATTAATGCGCAAAATCGATGCCACTCCAGAAGCGTTTAGCAGTTTTAGCCCAATATCTCTCTGTCTGTCTCTTGTCACGCCATTTCAAGGCCATAATATTTCCTCTAAGACATGTAGGAAGCATTGTAGTCATTTTCGGGCCATTCCGAGCCTATGCTTTCGGGCCCCGAAATCGTAGGTATACCCCTTTGGTCGTAGGAGCCCTGAGTGAGGCCCTGTTCCGGAGCCAATATCCTCTGTACGGCTAATGGGCACCTCCTATAGGCTCATCTAGGTGATGGTTTAGGGTCTTACGGTCGAATCGGTATGCCTATCACGGGTGGTCAATGCTTAATTAAGGATTGCAAACTCAATACAAATTAATGCGCAAAATCGGTGCCACTCCGGAAGCATTTACAGTTTTAGCCCAACATCTCTCTGTCTGTCACTTGTCACACCATTTCGAGGCCATAATATTTCCTCTAAGACATGTAGGAAGCGTTGTAGTCATTTTCGGGCCATTTCGAGCCGATGCTTCCGGGCCCCAAAATCGTAGGTATACCCCTTTGGTCGTAGGAGCCCTGAGCGAAGCCCTGTTCCGGAGCCGATATCCTCTGTACGGCTAACGGGCACCTCCTATAGGCTCATCTAGGTGATGGTTTAGGGTCTTACGGTCGAATCGGTATGCCTATCACAGGTGGTCAATGCTTTATTAAGGATTGCAAACTCAATACAAATTAATGCGCAAAATCGGTGCCACTCCGGAAGCATTTACAGTTTTAGCCCAACATCTCTCTGTCTGTCACTTGTCACGCAATTTCAAGGCCATAATATTTCCTCTAAGACATGTAGGAAGCATTTTAGTCATTTTCGGGCCATTCCGAGCCGGTGCTTCTGGGCCCCAAAATCGTAGGTATACCCCTTTGGTCGTAGGAGCCCTGAGTGAGGCCCTGTTCCGGAGCCAATATCCTCTGTACGGCTAACAGGCACCTCCTATAGGCTCATCTAGGTGATGGTTTAGGGTCTTACGGTCGAATCGGTATGCCTATCACGGGTGCTCAATGCTTCATTAAGGATTGCAAACTCAATACAAATTAATGCGCAAACTCGGTGCCACTCCGGAAGCATTTAGCAGTTTTAGCCCAATATCTCTCTGTCTGTCACTTGTCATGCCATTTCGAGGCCATAATATTTCCTCTAAGACATGTAGGAAGCATTGTAGTCATTTTAGGGCCATTTCGAGCCGGTGCTTCCGGGCCCCAAAATCGTAGGTATACCCCTTTGGTCGTAGGAGCCCTGAGCGAAGCCCTGTTCCGGAGCCGATATCCTCTGTACGGCTCACAGGCAGCTCCTATAGGCTCATCTAGGTGACGGTTTAGGGCCTTACGGTCGAATCGGTATGCCTATCACGGGTGCTCAATGCTTCATTAAGGATTGCAAACTCAATACAAATTAATGCGCAAAATCGGTGCCACTCCGGAAGCATTTAACAGTTTTAGCCCAATATCTCTCTGTCTGTCGCTTGTCACGCCATTTCGAGGCCATAATATTTCCTCTAAGACATGTAGGAAGCATTGTAGTCATTTTCGGGCCATTTCGAGCCGGTGCTTCCGGGCCCCAAAATCGTAGGTATACCCCTTTGGTCGTAGGAGCCCTGAGCGAAGCCCTGTTCCGGAGCCGATATCCTCTGTACGGCTCACGGGCAGCTCCTATAGGCTCATCTAGGTGATGGTTTAGGGCCTTACGGTCGAATTGGTATGCCTATCACCGGTGCTCAATGCTTCATTAAGGATTGCAAACTCAATATAAATTAATGCGCAAAATCGGTGCCACTCCTGAAGCATTTAGCAGTTTTAGCCCAATATCTCTCTGTCTGTCTCTTGTCACACCATTTCAAGGCCACAATATTTCCTCTAAGACATGTAGGAAGCATTTTAGTCATTTTCGGGCCATTCCGAGCCGGTGCTTCCGGGCCCCAAAATCGTAGGTATACCCCTTTGGTCGTAGGAGCCTTGAGTGAGGCCCTGTTCCGGAGCCAATATCCTCTGTACGGCTAACGGGCACCTCCTATAGGCTCATCTAGGTGATGGTTTAGGGTCTTACGGTTGAATCGGTATGCCTATCATGGGTGCTCAATGCTTCATTAAGGATTGCAAACTCAATACAAATTAATGCGCAAAATCGGTGCCACTCCGGAAGCATTTGGCAGTTTTAGCCCAACATCTCTCTGTCTGTCACTTGTCACGCCATTTTGAGGCCATAATATTTCCTCTAAGACATGTAGGAAGCATTTTAGTCGTTTTCGGGCCATTCCGAGCCTATGCTTTCGGGCCCCGAAATCGTAGGTATACCCCTTTGGTCGTAGGAGCCCTGAGTGAGGCCCTATTCCGGAGCCAATATCCTCTGTACGGCTAACGGGCACCTCCTATAGGCTCATCTAGGTGATGGTTTAGGGTCTTACGGTCGAATCGGTATGCCTATCACGGGTGGTCAATGCTTCATTAATGATTGCAAACTCAATACAAATTAATGCGCAAAATCGGTGCCACTCCGGAAGCATTTACAGTTTTAGCCCAACATCTCTCTGTCTGTCACTTGTCACGCCATTTCGAGGCCATAATATTTCCTCTAAGACATGTAGGAAGCGTTGTAGTCATTTTCGGGCCATTTCGAGCCGATGCTTCCGGGCCCCAAAATCGTAGGTATACCCCTTTGGTCGTAGGAGCCCTGAGCGAAGCCCTGTTCCGGAGCCGATATCCTCTGTACGGCTGATGGGCAGCTCCTATAGGCTCATCTAGGTGATGGTTTAGGGCCTTACGGTCGAATCGGTATGCCTATCACCGGTGCTCAATGCTTCATTAAGGATTGCAAACTCAATACAAATTAATGCGCAAAATCGGTGCCACTTCGGAAGCATTTAGCAGTTTTAGCCCAATATCTCTCTGTCTGTCTCTTGTCACGAAATTTTAAGGCCATAATATTTCCTCTAAGACATGTAGGAAGCATTATAGTCATTTTCGTGCCATTCTGAGCCTGTGCTTTCGGGCCCCAAAATCGTAGGTATACCCCTTTGGTCGTAGGAGCCCTTAGTGAGGCCCTGTTCCGGAGCCAATATCGTCTGTACGGCTAACGGGCACCTCCTATAGGCTCATCTAGGTGATGGTTTAGGGTCTTACGGTCGAATCGGTATGCCTATCACGGGTGGTCAATGCTTCATTAAGGATTGCAAACTCAATACAAATTAATGCGCAAAATCGGTGCCACTCCGGAAGCATTTACAGTTTTAGCCCAGTATCTCTCTGTCTGTCACTTGTCACGCCATTTTGAGGCCATAATATTTCCTCTAAGACATGTAGGAAGCATTGTAGTCATTTTCGGGCCATTTCGAGCCGGTGCTTCCTGGCCCCAAAATCGTAGGTATACCCCTTTGGTCGTAGGAGCCCTGAGTGAGGCCCTGTTCCGGAGCCAATATCCTCTGTACGGCTAACGGGCACCTCCTATAGGCTCATCTAGGTGATCGTTTAGGGTCTTACGGTCGAATCGGTATGCCTATCACGGGTGCTCAATGCTTCATTAAGGATTGCAAACTCAATACAAATTAATGCGCAAAATCGGTGCCACTCCGGAAGCATTTAACAGTTTTAGCCCAATATCTCTCTGTCTGTCGCTTGTCACGCCATTTCGAGGCCATAATATTTCCTCTAAGACATGTAGGAAGCATTGTAGTCATTTTCGGGCCATTTCGAGCCGGTGCTTCCGGGCCCCAAAATCGTAGGTATACCCCTTTGGTCGTAGGAGCCCTGAGTGAAGCCCTGTTCCGGAGCCGATATCCTCTGTACGGCTCACGGGCAGCTCCTATAGGCTCATCTAAGTGATGGTTTAGGGCCTTACGGTCGAATCGGTATGCCTATCACCGGTGCTCGATGCTTCATTAAGGATTGCAAACTCAATATAAATTGATGCGCAAAATCGGTGCCACTCCTGAAGCATTTAGCAGTTTTAGCCCAATATCTCTCTGTCTGTCTCTTGTCACGCCATTTCAAGGCCACAATATTTCCTCTAAGACATGTAGGAAGCATTTTAGTCATTTTCGGGCCATTCCGAGCCGGTGCTTCCGGGCCCCAAAATCGTAGGTATACCCCTTTGGTCGTAGGAGCCTTGAGTGAGGCCCTGTTCCGGAGCCAATATCCTCTGTACGGCTAACGGGCACCACCTATAGGCTCATCTAGGTGATGGTTTAGGGTCTTACGGTTGAATCGGTATGCCTATCACGGGTGCTCAATGCTTCATTAAGGATTGCAAACTCAATACAAATTAATGCGCAAAATCCGTGCCACTCCGGAAGCATTTGGCAGTTTTAGCCCAATATCTCTCTGTCTGTCGCTTGTCACTGCATTTCGCGGCCATAATATTTCCTCTAAGACATATAGGAAGCATTGTATTCATTTTCGGGCCATTCTGAGCCGGTGCTTCCGGGCCCCAAAATCGTAGGTATACCCCTTTGGTCGTAGGAGCCCTGAGTGAAGCCCTGTTCCAGAGCCGATATCCTCTCTACGGCTCATGGGCAACTCCTATAGGCTCACCTAGGTGATGGTTTAGGGTCTTACGGTCGAATCGGTATGCCTATCATGGGTGCTCAATGCTTCATTAAGGATTGCAAACTCAATACAAATTAATGCGCAATATCTGTCACTTGTCACGCCATTTCGAGGCCATAATATTTCCTCTAAGACATGTAGGAAGCATTGTAGTCATTTTCGGGCCATTTCGAGCCGGTGCTTCCTGGCCCCAAAATCGTAGGTATACCCCTTTGGTCGTAGGAGCCCTGAGTGAGGCCCTGTTCCGGAGCCAATATCCTCTGTACGGCTAACGGGCACCTCCTATAGGCTCATCTAGGTGATAGTTTAGGGTCTTACGGTCGAATCGGTATGCCTATCACGGGTGCTCAAAGCTTCATTAAGGATTGCAAACTCAATACAAATTAATGCGCAAAATCGGTGCCACTCCGGAAGCATTTAACAGTTTTAGCCCAATATCTCTCTGTCTGTCGCTTGTCACGCCATTTCGAGGCCATAATATTTCCTCTAAGACATGTAGGAAGCATTGTAGTCATTTTCGGGCCATTTCGAGCCGGTGCTTCCGGGCCCCAAAATCGTAGGTATACCCCTTTGGTCGTAGGAGCCCTGAGCGAAGCCCTGTTCCGGAGCCGATATCCTCTGTACAGCTCACGGGCAGCTCCTATAGGCTCATCTAGGTGATGGTTTAGGGCCTTACGGTCGAATCGGTATGCCTATCACCGGTGCTCAATGCTTCATTAAGGATTGCAAACACAATATAAATTAATGCGCAAAATCGGTGCCACTCCTGAAGCATTTAGCAGTTTTAGCCCAATATCTCTCTGTCTGTCCCTTGTCACGCCATTTCTAGGCCATAATATATCTTTTAAGACATGTAGGAAGCATTTTAGTGATTTTCGGGCCATTCCGAGCCGGTGCTTCCGGTCCCCAAAATCGTAGGTATACCCCTTTGGTCGTAGGAGCCCTGAGTGAGGCCCTCTTCCGGAGCCCATATCCTCTGTACGGCTAGCGGGCACCTCCTATAGGCTCATCTAGGTGATGGTTTAGGGTGTTACGATCGAATCGGTATGCCTATCATGGGTGCTCAATGCTTCATTATGGATTGCAAACTCAATACAAATTATTGCTCAAAATCGGTGCCACTCCGGAAGCATTTAGCAGTTTCAGCCCAATATCTCTCTATCTGCCGCTTGTCATGCCATTTTGAGGCCATAATATTTCCTCTAAGACATGTAGAAAGCATTGTATTCATTTTCGGGCCATTCTGAGCTGGTGCTTCCGGGCCCCAAAATCGTAGGTATACCCCTTTGGTCATAGGAGCCCTGAGTGAAGCCCTGTTCCGGAGCAGATATCCTCTGTACGGCTCACGCGCAGCTCGTATAGGCTCATCTAGGTGATGGTTTAGGGTCTTACGGTCGAATCGGTATGCCTATCACGGGTGCTCAATGCTTCATTAAGGATTGCAAACTCTATACAAATTAATGCGCAAAATCGGTGCCACTCCGGAAGCATTTAGCAGTTTTAGCCCAATATCTCTCTGTCTGTCTCTTGTCACGCCATTTCAAGGCCATAATATTTCCTCTAAGGCATGTACGAAGCATTGTAGTCATTTTTGGGGCCATTTCGAGCCGGTGCTTCCGGGCCCCAAAATCGTAGGTATACCCCTTTGGTCGTAGGAGCCCTGAGTGAAGCCCTGTTCCAGAGCCGATATCCTATGTATGGCTCACGGGCAGCTCCTATAGGCTCATCTAGGTGATGGTTTAGGGTCTTATGGTCGAATCAGTATGCCTATCACGGGTGATCAATGCTTCATTAGGGATTGCAAACTCAATACAAATTAATGCTCAAAATCGGTGCCACTCCGGAAGCATTTGGCAGTTTTAGCATAATATCTCTCTGTTTCTCGCTTGTCATGCCATTTTGAGGCCATAATATTTCCTCTAATGCATGTACGAAGCATTGTAGTCATTTTTGGGCCATTTCGAGCCGGTGCTTCCGGGCCCCAAAATCATAGGTATACCCCTTTGGTCGTAGGAGCCCTGAGTGAAGCCCTATTCTGGAGCCGATATCCTCTGTACGGCTCACGGACAGCTCCTATCGGCTCATCTAGGTGATGGTTTAGGGTCTTACGGTCGAATCAGTATGCCTATCATGGGTCATCAATGCTTCATTAGGGATTGCAACCTCAATACAAATTAATGCTCAAAATCGGTGCCACTCCGGAAGCATTTGGCAGTTTTAGCCTTATATCACTCTGTCTCTAGCTTGTCAAGGCATTTCGAGGCCATAATATTTCCTCTAAGACATGTAGGAAGCATTGTAGTCATTTTCGGGCCATTCGGAGCCGGTGCTTCCGGGCCCCAAAATCGTAGGTATACCCCTTTGGTCGTAGGAGCCCTGAGTGAAGCCCTGTTCCGGAGCCGATATCCTCTGTACGGCTCACAGGGAGCTCATATAGGCTCATCTAGGTGATGGTTTAGGGTCTTACGGTCGAATCGGTATGCCTATCATGGGTGCTCAATGCTTCATTAAGGATTGCAAACTCCATACAAATTAATGCGCAAAATCAGTGCCACTCCGGAAGCATTTAGCAGTTTCAGCCCAATATCTCTCTGTCTGTCGCTTGTCATGCTATTTCAAGGGCATAATATTTCCTCTAAGGCATGTAGGAAGCATTGTAGTCATTTTCGAGCCATTCTGAGCCGGTGCTTCTGGGCCCCAAAATCGTAGGTATACCCCTTTGGTCGTAGGAGCCCTGAGTGAAGCCCTATTCCGGAGCCGATATCCTCTGTACGGCTTACGGGCAGATCCTATAGGCTCATCTAGGTGATGGTTTAGGGTCTTACGGTCGAATCGGTATGCCTATCACGGGTGCTCAATGCTTCATTAAGGATTGCAAACTCAATACAAATTAATGCGCAAAATCAGTGCCACTCTGGAAGCATTTAGCAGTTTCAGCCCAATATCTCTCTGTCTATCGCTTGTCACGCCATTTCCAGGCCATAATATTTCCTCTAAGACATGTAGGAAGCATTTTAGTCATTTTCGGGCCATTCCAAGCCGGTGCTTCCGGGCCCCAAAATCGTAGGTATACCCCTTTGGTCGTAGGACCTCTGAGTGAAGCCCTATTCCGGAGCTGATATCCTCTGTACGGCTCACGGGCAGCTCCTATAGGCTCATCTAGGTGATAGTTTAGGGTCTTATGGTCGAATCGGTATGCCTATCACGGGTGCTCAATGCTTCATTAAGGATTGCAAACTCAATACAAATTAATGCGCAAAATCGGTGCCACTCCGGAAGCATTTAGCAGTTTTAGCCCAATATCTCTCTGTCTGTCTCTTGTCACGCCATTTCAAGGCCATAATATTTCCTCTAAGACATGTAGGAAGCATTGTAGTCATTTTCGGGCCATTCGGAGCCGGTGCTTCCGAGCCCCAAAATCGTAGGTATACCCCTTTGGTCGTAGGGGCCCTGAGTGAAGCCCTGTTCCGCAGCCGATATCCTCTGTACGGCTCACGGGCAGCTCCTATAGGCTCATCTAGGTGATGGTTTAGGGTCTTACGGTCGAATCGGTATGCCTATCATGGGTGCTCAATGCTTCATTAAGGATTGCAAACTCAATACAAATTATTGCGCAAAATCAGTGCCACTCCGGAAGCATTTAGCAGTTTCAGCCCAATATCTCTCTGTCTGTCGCTTGTCACGCCATTTCGAGGCCATAATATTTCCTCTAAGAGATGTAGGAAGCATTGTAGTCTTTTTTGGGCCATTCCGAGCCGGTGCTTCCGGGCCCCAAAATCGTAGGTATACCACTTTGGTCGTAGGAGCCGTGAGTGAAGCCCTATTCCGGAGCCGATATCCTCTGTACGGCTCACGGGCAGCTCCTATAGGCTCATCTAGGTGATGTTTTAGGGTCTTACGGTCGAATCGGTATGCCTATCACGGGTGCTCAATGCTTCATTGAGGATTGCAAACTCAATACAAATTAATGCGCAAAATCGGTGCCACTCCGGAAGCATTTAGCAGTTTTAGCCCAATATCTCTCTGTCTGTCTCTTGTCATGCCATTTCAAGGCCATAATATTTCCTCTAAGACATGTAGGAAGCATTTTAGTCATTTTCGGGCCATTCCGAGCCGGTGCTTCCGGGCCCCAAAATCGTAGGTATACCCCTTTGGTCATAGGAGCCGTGAGTGAAGCCCTATTCCGGAGCCGATATCCTCTGTACGGCTCATGGGCAGCTCCTATAGGCTCATCTAGGTGATGGTTTAGGGTCTTACGGTCGAATTGGTATGCCTATCACGGGTGCTCAATGCTTCATTAAGGATTGCAAACTCAATACAAATTAATGCGCAAAATCAGTGCCACTCCGGAAGCATTTAGCAGTTTCAGCCCAATATCTCTCTGTCTGTCGCTTGTCACGCCATTTCAAGGGCATAATATTTCCTCTAAGGCATGTAGGAAGCATTGTAGTCATTTTCGAGCCATTCTGAGCCGGTGCTTCTGGGCCCCAAAATCGTAGGTATACCCCTTTGGTCGTAGGAGCCCTGAGTGAAGCCCTATTCCAGAGCCGATATCCTCTGTACGGCTTATGGGCAGATCCTATAGGCTCATCTAGGTGATGGTTTAGGGTCTTACGGTCGAATCGGTATGCCTATCACGGGTGCTCAATGCTTCATTAAGGATTGCAAACTCAATACAAATTAATGCGCAAAATCGGTGCAACTCCGGAAGCATTTAGCAGTTTCAGCCCAATATCTCTTTGTCTGTCTCTTGTCATGCCATTTCAAGGTAATAATATTTTCTCTAAGACATGTAGGAAGCATTTTAGTCATTTTCGGGCCATTACGAACCGGTGCTTCCGGGCCCCAAAATCGTAGGTATACCCCTTTGGTCATAGGGGCCCTGAGTGAAGCCCTGTTCCGCAGCCGATATCCTCTGTACGGCTCACGGGCAGCTCCTATAGGCTCATCTAGGTGATGGTTTAGGGTCTTACGGTCGAATCGGTATGCCTATCATGGGTGCTCAATGCTTCATTAAGGATTGCAAACTCAATACAAATTATTGCGCAAAATCAGTGCCACTCCGGAAGCATTTAGCAGTTTCAGCCCAATATCTCTCTGTCTGTCGCTTGTCACGCTATTTCAAGGGCATAATATTTCCTCTAAGGCATGTAGGAAGCATTGTAGTCATTTTCGAGCCATTCTGAGCCGGTGCTTCTGGGCCCCAAAATCGTAGGTATACCCCTTTGGTCGTAGGAGCCCTGAGTGAAGCCCTATTCCAGAGCCGATATCCTCTGTACGGCTTATGGGCAGATCCTATAGGCTCATCTAGGTGATGGTTTAGGGTCTTACGGTCGAATCGGTATGCCTATCACGGGTGCTCAATGCTTCATTAAGGATTGCAAACTCAATACAAATTAATGCGCAAAATCGGTGCAACTCCGGAAGCATTTAGCAGTTTCAGCCCAATATCTCTTTGTCTGTCTCTTGTCATGCCATTTCAAGGTAATAATATTTTCTCTAAGACATGTAGGAAGCATTTTAGTCATTTTCGGGCCATTACGAACCGGTGCTTCCGGGCCCCAAAATCGTAGGTATACCCCTTTGGTCATAGGGGCCCTGAGTGAAGCCCTGTTCCGCAGCCGATATCCTCTGTACGGCTCACGGGCAGCTCCTATAGGCTCATCTAGGTGATGGTTTAGGGTCTTACGGTCGAATCGGTATGCCTATCATGGGTGCTCAATGCTTCATTAAGGATTGCAAACTCAATACAAATTATTGCGCAAAATCAGTGCCACTCCGGAAGCATTTAGCAGTTTCAGCCCAATATCTCTCTGTCTGTCGCTTGTCACGCCATTTCGAGGCCATAATATTTCCTCTAAGAGATGTAGGAAGCATTGTAGTCTTTTTTGGGCCATTCCGAGCCGGTGCTTCCGGGCCCCAAAATCGTAGGTATACCACTTTGGTCGTAGGAGCCGTGAGTGAAGCCCTATTCCGGAGCCGATATCCTCTGTACGGCTCACGGGCAGCTCCTATAGGCTCATCTAGGTGATGTTTTAGGGTCTTACGGTCGAATCGGTATGCCTATCACGGGTGCTCAATGCTTCATTGAGGATTGCAAACTCAATACAAATTAATGCGCAAAATCGGTGCCACTCCGGAAGCATTTAGCAGTTTTAGCCCAATATCTCTCTGTCTGTCTCTTGTCATGCCATTTCAAGGCCATAATATTTCCTCTAAGACATGTAGGAAGCATTTTAGTCATTTTCGGGCCATTCCGAGCCGGTGCTTCCGGGCCCCAAAATCGTAGGTATACCCCTTTGGTCATAGGAGCCGTGAGTGAAGCCCTATTCCGGAGCCGATATCCTCTGTACGGCTCATGGGCAGCTCCTATAGGCTCATCTAGGTGATGGTTTAGGGTCTTACGGTCGAATTGGTATGCCTATCACGGGTGCTCAATGCTTCATTAAGGATTGCAAACTCAATACAAATTAATGCGCAAAATCAGTGCCACTCCGGAAGCATTTAGCAGTTTCAGCCCAATATCTCTCTGTCTGTCGCTTGTCACGCCATTTCAAGGGCATAATATTTCCTCTAAGGCATGTAGGAAGCATTGTAGTCATTTTCGAGCCATTCTGAGCCGGTGCTTCTGGGCCCCAAAATCGTAGGTATACCCCTTTGGTCGTAGGAGCCCTGAGTGAAGCCCTATTCCAGAGCCGATATCCTCTGTACGGCTTATGGGCAGATCCTATAGGCTCATCTAGGTGATGGTTTAGGGTCTTACGGTCGAATCGGTATGCCTATCACGGGTGCTCAATGCTTCATTAAGGATTGCAAACTCAATACAAATTAATGCGCAAAATCGGTGCAACTCCGGAAGCATTTAGCAGTTTCAGCCCAATATCTCTTTGTCTGTCTCTTGTCATGCCATTTCAAGGCCATAATATTTCCTCTAAGACATGTAGGAAGCATTTTAGTCATTTTCGGGCCATTCCGAGCCGGTGCTTCCGGGCCCCAAAATCGTAGGTATACCCCTTTGGTCATAGGAGCCGTGAGTGAAGCCCTATTCCGGAGCCGATATCCTCTGTACGGCTCATGGGCAGCTCCTATAGGCTCATCTAGGTGATGGTTTAGGGTCTTACGGTCGAATTGGTATGCCTATCACGGGTGCTCAATGCTTCATTAAGGATTGCAAACTCAATACAAATTAATGCGCAAAATCAGTGCCACTCCGGAAGCATTTAGCAGTTTCAGCCCAATATCTCTCTGTCTGTCGCTTGTCACGCCATTTCAAGGGCATAATATTTCCTCTAAGGCATGTAGGAAGCATTGTAGTCATTTTCGAGCCATTCTGAGCCGGTGCTTCTGGGCCCCAAAATCGTAGGTATACCCCTTTGGTCGTAGGAGCCCTGAGTGAAGCCCTATTCCAGAGCCGATATCCTCTGTACGGCTTATGGGCAGATCCTATAGGCTCATCTAGGTGATGGTTTAGGGTCTTACGGTCGAATCGGTATGCCTATCACGGGTGCTCAATGCTTCATTAAGGATTGCAAACTCAATACAAATTAATGCGCAAAATCGGTGCAACTCCGGAAGCATTTAGCAGTTTCAGCCCAATATCTCTTTGTCTGTCTCTTGTCATGCCATTTCAAGGTAATAATATTTTCTCTAAGACATGTAGGAAGCATTTTAGTCATTTTCGGGCCATTACGAACCGGTGCTTCCGGGCCCCAAAATCGTAGGTATACCCCTTTGGTCGTAGGAGTCGTGAGTGAAGCCCTATTCCGGAGCCGATATCCTCTGTACGGCTCACGGGCAGCTCCTATAGGCTCATCTAGGTGATGGTTTAGGGTCTTACGGTCGAATCAGTATGCCTATCACGGGTGCTCAATGCTTCATTAAGGATTGCAAACTCAATACAAATTAATGCGCAAAATCGGTGCCACTCCGTAAGCATTTAGCAGTTTTAGCTCAATATGTCTCTGTCTGTCTCTTGTCACACCATTTCAAGGCCATAATATTTCCTCTAAGACATGTAGGAAGAATTTTAGTCATTTTCGGGCCATTCCGAGCCGGTGCTTCCGGGCCCCAAAATCGTAGGTATACCCCTTTGGTCATAGGAGCCCTGAGTGAAGCCCTGTTCCGGAGCCGATATCCTCTGTACGGCTCACGGGTAGCTCCTATAGGCTCATCTAGGTGATGGTTTAGGTCTTATGGTCGAATCGGTATGCCTATCACGGCTGACCAATGCTTCATTAAGGATTGCAAACTCAATAAAAATTAATGCTCAAAATCGGTGCCACTCCGAAAGCATTTGGGAGTTTTAGCGCAATATCTCTCTGTCTGTCGCATGTCACGCAATTTCGAGGCCATAATATTTCCTCTAAGACATATAGGAAGCATTGTAGTCATTTTCGGGCCATTCCGAGCCCAAAAATCGTAGGTATACCCCTTTGGTCGTAGGAGCCCTGCTTGAAGCCCTATTCCGGAGCCGATATCATCTGTACAGCTCACGGGCAGCTCCTATAGGCTCATCTAGGTGATGGTTTAGGGTCTTATAGTCGAATCGGTATGCCTATCACGGCTGACCAGTGCTTCATTAAGGATTGCAAACTCAATACAAATTAATGCTCAAAATCGGTGCCACTCAGGAAGCATTTAGCAGTTTTAGCCCAATATCTCTCTGTCTGTCGCTTGTCACGCCATTTCGAGGCCATAATATTTCCTCTAAGGCTTGTACGAAGCATTGTAGTCATTTTTGGGCCATTTGGAGCCGGTGCTTCCGGGCCCCAAAATCATAGGTATACCCCTTTGGTCATAGGAGCCATGAGTGAAGCCCTGTTCCGGAGCCGATATCCTCTGTACGGCTCACGGGCAACTCCTATAGGCTCATCTAGGTGATGGTTTAGGTCTTATGGTCGAATCGGTATGCCTATCACGGGTGCTCAATGCTTCATTAAGGATTGCAAACTCAATACAAATTAATGCGCAAAATCAGTCCCACTCCGGAAGCATTTAGCAGTTTCAGCCCAATATCTCTCTGTCTATCTCTTGTCACGCCATTTCCAGGCCATAATATTTCCTCTAAGACATGTAGGAAGCATTGTAGTCATTTTCAGGCCATTCCGAGCCCGTGCTTCCGGGCCCCAAAATCGTAGGTATACCCCTTTGGTCGTAGGAGCCGTGAGTGAAGCCCTATTCCGGAGCCCATATCCTCTGTATGGCTCATGGCCAGCTCCTATAGGCTCATCTAGGTGATGGTTTAGGGTCTTACGGTCGAATCGGTACGCCTATCACGGGTGCTCAATGCTTCATTAAGGATTGCAAACTCAATACAAATTAATGCGCAAAATCAGTGCCACTCCGGAAGCATTTAGCAGTTTCAGCCCAATATCTCTCTGTCTGTCGCTTGTCACGCCATTTCAAGGGCATAATATTTCCTCTAAGGCATGTAGGAAGCATTGTAGTCATTTTCGAGCCATTCTGAGCCGGTGCTTCTGGGCCCCAAAATTGTAGGTATACCCCTTTGGTCGTAGGAGCCCTGAGTGAAGCCCTATTCCAGAGCCGATATCCTCTGTACGGCTTACGGGCAGATCCTATAGGCTCATCTAGGTGATGGTTTAGGGTCTTACGGTCGAATCGGTATGCCTATCACGGGTGCTCAATGCTTCATTAAGGATTGCAAACTCAATACAAATTAATGCGCAAAATCAGTGCCACTC
>NW_028322610.1:0-11733 GCF_041381405.1 Jatropha curcas | reverse complement strand
ACTCAGGGCTCAAACCGCCAACTCCAGCTTGGCTTTCTTCTGGCTTGCTTTTCGTCCTCTTGCGAGCTACCTCTCTTCATCTCGTTCCTATTCAAAGCCAGGTTGTCCGATCAACCCCTCGGGGCCGTTTCGGGATTTCCGAAGGAAGAGAGGAAGGGAAAGTTAGCCCCTTACCCCTTAAGGAAGCAAAAGGGTTGGTTTGGCAATGCCAAATAAGCGTTCATGCTCTCCCCATTTCTGCTCTGCTATTTTGAGAACTGCGAAAGGGAATAAGTGTTTGGATGATCGATGTAAACATAGGGAAAGAAAGTTGACGAGATAGCCTACCTCAGAAATTAGGGCAAATCAGTGAGCGGCGCCAAATCTTTCTGAAAAGGAGTCAGAATCCGCGACAAGAACTTCATCTTTCCCAAGCGCTTCATCCTCATTCTGTCATCAAAACGATTATTGGCTACTCAAAGGCCACCTCTGAGAGTGAGAAATTGGACTGGATCACCACCACCGCTTCACTTACGCTTTCGAAAAGTAAAAGCTCTTCTTCTGCCCTTAAGGAAGCCGACTCTCGTCTCGACCTCTGGGATAAGATCTGGATCATGGCTTGAGTCTCACTGCCCATAGTAAACTCCTTCTCGTTGGCGGAGCAGAAGATTCTTGCTCAAATGGCGCGGCTTCAAGCGGGGAGACTCGGCTTGTTTTCTCTTTCTTTCGCTTTTTCTGAGCATGAATGTCCAGCCTTGATCTTATTATAAGATATACTACCAGCTCTTTCCCGCAACTTGTTCGATTCTCTATCTACTGATCGTGGATATCTAAACTCTTTCTCATGTCGGCTAGTTCTTTCCATGGGAGATTTTTCATGGAGGTGCAAGTGCTTTGTTTGTGTCCAGACTCACTCCGAGATCAATTCTCTCCCATTGTTCTGTTCTGTTCATATAGCATTTTGCATCTTACTCGGTTATTCCCCGGCGATGCTTTGATCCTCGTACGACTTCATATCTTTCGGCATGTTAAATTCGTGGAGGATGAGTCTCTGTATTCTGATGATCCTCCTCATGCACTGCCTAATCTCAGTACAGATGTGAGACTCTCTTCTTCCCTCGGTAGTGCCCCTGGGAAGACCTGTTCTTCGTCAGTGGCACCACAGAGTGGCCCAAGTCATCACTATCATCACCACTCTGACCATTTGTTTGGGAAGTGATACACTCAGAAAAGTGATAAGGTTCGTGCAGCACCAGATGAACTTGACCAACCATCACCAGCTGCCAGCCTTCCTTCTCCGTCAGCGAGTTCTGGTAAGACCATCGAGGTATCTTCTTCTCCATCTAGGTGAGCATGGAACATGGTCTCTTTTTACTGTTTGTGAAAGCATTCCTTCATGTGCTCATTCACTCAGCTCGGTATCGGCAAATAGTAGAGGTCTTCCTTGCCGTATGAGAGTAAAGAGTCAAAGCGGGCGACATCCTACACAATGGTCTACCGATAGCCACATGGAAGGAGTTGTATCGCTTTCTTATTCACCTGTACGAGATTGCTTTCTGTGCGCGTACGAATCGACAGAGAGACGTCTTCAGTCAGATTTGATTTCAAGTGACCAATCAATCACGATAAGAGGATGTTCTCCAAAACCATTTAGTAAGGGCATTAGAACTTCGATTCGATTTTATTTAGCGTAGTTGAGATTGAATCTCCTCGTTGGTACAACTAGAGAAGAGATTAAGCTTTCACCAGTCGTCAATGGTGCGGCACGTACCGTACTTCATTGACAGTAGTTGGCCTATTTTGCTTAGTAGTGAAATGATGAAAGGGAAAGAAAAGCCCCTTCCCGATGTAGACATCAGTTATCACGGATTCAATCAAAAGATATACCCTAAAGGCTCTACCTTCTGACTGGCTGTTCTCCCCCAACAAGGAGAAAACCCTAATGTCACAGCTGACAGTTTGATCTCTCCATCCATCTGCTGCATGAACAAAATCAGTGAAATCATTTAAAGACCTCTTTCTTCTATTTTATTTGACGACCATGAAAAGAATAAGTGAAAATGCCATGACGAGAGCTGGTGGCCGAGGATGGGAAGCTCTTTGTCTCGAAGATATTCATCAACTAGACTGTGAAGTAAAAACCGCTTATGGTTCGCACGTGCGATATGCTCAATATGCGGATGACTTCCTCTTCGCTATCAAGCAAGCCTGCCTATCAAGAAAAAACGATGGAAGCCTTGAAAACGGGAATTCATGAATCAACTCAACAAGGCTTTCGGCCCTCCTAAACCTCCTTCAGTAGCTTGAAGGGCAACTATAGAAGCTATGAGTGGGCTTGTTTGTGAAACTACTATGGAAGAATTCAATTCAATTAATAAATAAGGGTCGGTCGCCCTACTGAAGTACCAAAGGTGCGCGGAGCGAACTCGCACCACTTTCTGCGTGTTGCTTTAATAACCCGCCCTGCTCTTCGACTTTACGTAGCGTCCAGCCGTACCACCTAGCTTACAGCAGATAATGAAAATGGAAAGTCACTGGTTGAAAGAAAAAGATGAACTTTCAGTAACGGGAGAGGTACGAAGTAGCTCGAGTGATAACGAGAGGTCTTCAAGTGCTCGACTGAGTTGGAGAGGTAGGAAGTGGCTTTTTTAATGATATTTTTTCTCTCTATCGTCCACATTGGCATCTTTCTCTTCAACTCTCATTGCTTTCTGTTGGTCAACAACCAAGCACACAAAGCATTCGGGATAGCGAAAACTCGCTACTTGCCCGATCTTTTTCCTTAAAAAAAACTTTCTTTTTACTGTATCGCATCGCGTCTTGCTTCAGGATGAGAAGTCTATCCCTTATTTCTATTCTACTCTTTATCTCTAACCTTGCCTGAGTAAAGAAGCAATCGGCCGAATTCTTCTTATTCCACTTAGTTAGAGTTCAAAGCATTCTCAATTTCTGCTATTGTCTAGCCTCTTTTAGTGGGCCCATTTCTCGCAGGCATGGCTTGAAAAGAAAAGAAAGAAAGATCTATCCCTATCCCGATGCTTTGATAAAGAAGGCCCAACATTATGAAAACTTTTTTTTTCAGTTAATTGGAGATTTCTAATGGAGGTGTTGCATGCTATGAAGTTCCCTGAGAAGTTTGTGCAATGGATTCAATGCGGCATCACTAGTCCTATGCTTGAAGTTGCTATAAATGGAGGTTTAGTTTAGAAGGGTCTTTTTCTTGCAAGAGAGGTCTCAGGCAAGGAGATCCTTTCTCACCTTATCTCTTTGTGATTGTCATGGAAGTGTTGTCACAAATGCTTAACTTAATAAGGCAGCTGTTGAAGGGCTCCTTCCATACCACCCAAAATGTGATAAGATCCACCTCACCCACCTATGCTTTGCTGATGATCTTATGGTGTTCACTGAGGGGAGCTTGCAAGCTGTTCAAGCTTTTAAGAATTGGTATAGATATTTATCATCCCCCGTCTAGCGGTCCAATCTCTGTGTTGGAAGTGGTCTCATTGCCGAGTGTATCCTGGTCAATTCCTTTAATCCGGAAAATCCCTATCCTGCCCGTTTCATAATCCATGACGCGCTTTCCTCTTCGAGCCAAGCTTTCGCTTACCTCCCCTAGTTATCAGTCTTCCAGCGTGGAAATTTTGAATTTCGTCATAAAATATGTATCTATGTGGATATGTGTTTTTCTCCTTGTGTATTTAGCATTGGCGTATTTTTGGTAGTGGAAAAAGGCTAGGCCCCCTTGCTTTTAGAATTTAGAAGAAGACTAAGGGCTGAGGGATGAGGTGTATTGCTTTCTGAGTGATTTTTTAACTCGCAGGGAAGCCGGTCTTTCCAGTCGTTCAATCTGTCTGTGTAGTTCCATCTGTTGGCTAAGGTAGCAGTCAAGTCTTCAAAGAAATAAGTTTGCTCTATACCTCAACTTCAACCTCAAGAAGACCAAACGGAACGGAGAGGTGTAGGCATCATATAGGTAGCTTTTAGTTGTCCTCCGTTGGAATTATACTCCTATAGCAATGTTTTTGTATGGGGCATGATGAGGAACAGGGGCTTCTTCTTCTTCTTAGTCTGCTCGAAAGGAAAGCCAGTATTGATTCTCTGAACTTGAAGACTTTTTCTTACTACGACCGATGGGATTGGACGCGACGCACCTTCTTCTTTGATTTATATCCCGGTTGACATCCCTTACTGCTGTACCCAATGTCGCTATCGTACTAGCCATACTTGCCGAAACGGGCGCTAAGGATTCACTAACCGTTACTGATTTCTTCCTTTGAGACCTTCCTGCCATGGCATGGCTATGATTCGAATCTAAAACTAGTTGGTGAGCTGAACTCAAAAAGGGCTGGCGAGGCTTTAAGTAAGCGTGCGCTTTGATGATCCTTCCTTCCTTCAGGGGTTAAGACTTCATCTTAGCTTTGTGCTCTGCTATAGCTTACCAGGTAGATCAAATCGTCCGGAATATGGCGTAACTTTTTAGGAGTCTGGGGCTACGGAAGTAAGGATCTACTCGCTCATTCAAAGAAGAGTAAAAAAGAAGGATGTACTTACATTACTGTACTTAGGCGGTGAACCACGCGAGCTCCTTAGATGCCTGGGACATAGGGCTCAGACTACCTGCTAGCGCGGCTATGCAGTGAAAGGGAAGGAGCAAAAGGCCTCACTTTCTTTCCTCTAGTCCTTCATAACGGCAGGACTGTAGAGTCTGACAGCTCGGCTCGCTCAGGATTCTGTCTTTAGTCAGTTGGAAACTTTCTGAGCGTTAGTGCTCATGGCCTTGCTTCATTACCCATGTGCTCACGAATTGGATTCGAACCAATATCAAGCTACTTTCCCTTTAGTAGATCGTGAGGGGGGTTTCCTACTCTACTCTACTGTCAGGGTAGAGTGGAACCGCATTAGGCACCCCCTCCCACCTTTCGGTGAGATATTTTGCCCTAGCACTTTTCCAGTTGAAAAACGAATACCTAGCACTTTCCCAGAAAAAAAAATTAATTAGAAGACGAACAAGATCAAAAAGGCCATCATTAAGGCAAACAATGCAATAGCTTCGGTTAGAGCAAATCCCAAAATTGCATAACCAAATAATTGTTTAGCTAAGGATGGATTTCTAGCCACGGAATGTATCAAAGAACTGAAGACAGAACCAATCCCGACAGCTGCTCCCGCCAAAGCGATTGTAGCTGCTCCCGCACCGATTAATTTAGCACCTTCTAACATCGGAAAAAAAAGAATGAAAGTCACGAAAAATTATTCCTTGCATCGAAAAGCGCTTTCTTTTAAGAATGCATCTGGTTCTATCTTTCTTTCGTTAGTTAAGCCATCTTTTTCTAAAAGTTTTTGTAGTAATTCTGGTTTTATACTACTTGGAATGGCTCTCTCATATTGAGAAATTTTGTCTAGTGGCATTCGATCACAGAATCCATTGACAGCTGCATAAATGACTAGAATTTGTTTTTCAATTGGAAGTGGTGCATATTGTGGTTGTTTCGGTACTTCTGTAAGCCTTGCGCCTCTATTGAGTAATGCCTGAGTCGCAGCATCAAGGTCTGAGCCAAATTGAGCAAGGGCGGCCACTTCGCGATATTGTGCCAATTCCAGTTTTGAACTACCGCAGACTTGTTTCATAGCTATCAATCCTTTTTTTCCTTCTTTAGGATGAAGATTATAAAAAGTAGACTACCCATTTGGATAGTCATGCTAGAAATCCAAGGATCAAGATCTAGACCAGAATGGGACAAAAACGCGTGGTTGAGAAAAAACAACAAGGGAAAAAAAGGCTTGAGCAACATGATTTTTGCCTCGGAAAGCACTTTTGACAGCGATTCGCCTTTAATCAGGCTTATCAGATATAGTAATAAAATGAAGATGAGGGTTATACCAATGAAGATGATTGTTACTTCGGGAAAGGTCTTCCCTTCTTCCTTTAGAAGGAATCCCAAAGCTATATTTGAGAGAAGGTACAGGAAAACGCCAAGGGTTTGCCCCCCCTCTGTAGTGCACAAAAACTTTATTGCGCCCGCAGCTGCGGATCCTAAAAGAAAAATAATAAAAGGATTCATCCCCCGGAGAACCCCTGGCGATCCATAGAAACAAAATGAACAAGAACCCATTAATAGTAACAGTAAAGCGAAGAAGACTCTCCTCTTCTCTTGGAGAGCTTCAAAATCTAACATAAAAAGCAAAAAAAGTTGAATAACTAAACCGAGCTCCCACGGAATCAGTTCTGGCGCTACGAAAAAGCGACTTGTGACGAGAATGATAAAAGTGAATTCCAAGGATTCTTTGGTCTCTTCATTTGGAGACCGAAACCCAAAAGATAAAAAAAAAGAAGTGGAGAAAGTAATTATAAATATAATTGCTACATCCACGTCATGTATATGATATTTGAGAAAAAGAAATAAGGTGCTAATAAAAAACCCGTGTAGGGTCATGAGCCGTGAAAAGTGGTTGTCGGCCAAAAAGAGGAAAAAGATGGCGCATGCGCCACCTATGTTCATAGGAACGTTCGCGATTACTGGAAAGCTTTCTGGAAAAAAGGATGGAAGCGCAACAATGCTTCCAAGTACCCCCCAGGTGAAAAAAATCCCTGAGAAAAATTTTATTTGGGGGCTAAGACGTTGTGAAGCAAATGGAAAAGGAAGACCGAGTAGGATCAAAGAAACTAGCAGACTGATCACTAAATAGATAGAAATAGGTGCAAATTCTGACATCACCACAGCCCACTTGGTTCTCTCGCTCCTTGCTCGCGGAGCGGCATACCGAAAAAAAATTCAAGAAAAGGATACCTGACTAGAACGAATGATTAGACACTCCACTCTTATGAAGAATGGATAACCTCGCTTACACTTGTGACGTGTGGAAAAATTACTTATTCGGTTCCACACTTACTTTACTTATTCGAGAGCATCGTCAATCGAAAGTCAGATTCTCGCTTCGTGCTCTTCCGCCCTCTCAGCTTCTTGGAAGACCATCGCCCTTCTTCTTACTTTCTTCTTACTTACGATACCTTATGTCTGACTAAGCCTATTTGCTTTGCTTAATGCAGGCCGAGATGAGCTTTCCAGAGTAAGACAGCGTAGGTCGCCTCATCAGATGCCCTTTTTAAAGCGGTTTATCTTAGTTCGGGATACCTGATGGCTAAACCCCTTTAAGGTCTGTAAAGCACTCGACTGAAAGGAGAGGAACTGTAAAGGAGAGGCTTACAAAGATAGATTTTTTTAAGCAAAAAATGCATTTAGATCGATTACCAAGAGATCGATTACCAACAGTGGTAAGCTAGTAGCCTTTCTTTCCTTTACCCTCCCGGCACACTAACTATATCTATAGAAGGATGTAACTGGTCTATTCTAGGTCCAGGCCTGGGATAAGTCTCACAGTCCCCAAGCTTCCACGCGCATCTCCTTTCCATGCGTCAAGCCTTTCGAACCTTACCTTTCCATACGTCATTCGAAACTTACCTTTCCATGCGTCAAGCCTTTCGAACCTTAAGAGAGGCTTCCGCTCTTTTCATCCAACTCGAAATATCTTAGAGAAGCACTTTTACGCCCAAACAAAGACTCCCATGCTTTACGTTGGTCAACAAGCTCTCCTTTACTACTCCTAAAGGTAAAGGAAGTGGCTCCCTTAGAGAGTGGGGCTTCTTTCTTAAAGAAAGGGGAATCAGACTTTGATGATAGCTTCAAGCGAAGGGCATTCGCTTTCCATTGAAGTTAGAGAAATGCTAGCTCTTCGAAGTTACGATCCCGCTTTTGCTGGACTCGTACCTGTCCGGATTTGAACCTTTCCGATCGTCTCTTGCCTTAGATTAGATCTCTTGATTGTGTGCATGCCTTTGAGAAGCCTGCTTGTGAGAATCAATCACAAGCCACTTTTTAGGCCATTTATCGCTGGTGCCGTCATATGTAATCACCTTCTCGGGATCCGTTTACTCTTGTTTTACAGCTTTTTCTCGACCTCTGGGGAGAAAGAACTAGCGTGTGATTCGTGCTTTTTAACGCTGCCTTATTCCCTTGTCGTAGCTGCATCCCCTGAGACAAGGAAGTTGGGAGATTGGAATTGACTTCTAGGAAAGGTGCGCAGCATCATTGCTCTCTTTGACAGCTAGTAGAAAGTCAAACTGGCACGATTTCAATGGCCTTCGCCACACCAACCAATGTCTGCTCTTCCCCACCTCCAATCCCCTTTTCTTAATTAGGGACAAAGCAGTTCGCCCGGCCCACCTCGCTGGAAAAGGAAGTTATGCATTTCTTCCCCTGAGAAAAGCATTCGCATCGGTTCACTCTAAGCCCTAATGGGGAAAGGTCTCAAAGAGCCATCTCACACCGGGCTGAAACTCTTTCTTTGGCAGGAGCCACTACAAGAGCTTTAACGGGAGCAGCATAAATAGCTTTAGCGCCATTTTCTCGATTAATAAATGCGAAATGAACAAGATCTGAAGCGGGTAGCTTCGCCCCTTTCTCCGGTAATAGGTCTTCCCACCGGTTCAACTACATGGGGTTCGCCCGGAGCAGGGGAAATTGTTGAACCGGAGCAGGCAATTGAAGCAGAAATACGCTTGAATTCAGTATAAAAGAATACTTAGAGATGGGAGCGTGCTAGTGAATTTCTCATCCCATTTAGAACTGGGAGGAGCGAAATGAATAGCTACAACCGCTTTTGCGGGAGAAACTGCTTACAAGTCAATTCTTAGGTGCGTAGCCATTGTTTATGGTTTCGGGCAGTGGAAATCCTTCTTTCCAAAGAATAGGATAGGAAGAGGAATAGAAGAAATTCGGATAGGAAGAAGAAGAGGAATGAACAGATCTTGGGGCGTAGCGTCCTTGACTGGAAATCTTTCCCTTTGTCTGCTGCTCTAAACCTGGCCGTAAGCCAAGCATTGAGAGTGGAAAAAGAGGTTACACGAATCGACTTCCTATTCCCTTTCCCTTTCTAAGGTTTTCCATTCATCAACGCCAATACTCCCGTGGTGCAAAACGAACAAGTAGGTAAAGAAGGAGTAAGCATCCATATTGAGAAAGGGCTATAGCAGGGTCAAAGGCAAGAAAGAGAAGTGCCCTTTCGACCAACTTTTTACAATATCTTTTTCGCTTCATCAGAGAAGCTGGAGCAGACCGATTAGTACCACTGGAGATCTGAGACAGTACCAAAATAAGACAGATCAAAACAGGACCCACAACTCATCGTCTGGTTTGAAGAGTTCGCTATCTTCGAAGAAGTTGTGTTCTTTCCGTGGATACCTCCATTTTGGAGCTCGTAGGTAGCGAGGGAGCCTAGAGGATACCTTGCCTAGAGAACTCACTTATAGAAGAGCTTAGCTACAAATCTGACTTGAATAAGAAGGGCTCCAACTCCCTCTGGAATCGGAGGAAACTAGCAAGATGCTAATTCAAAATAGTCCAATACAGATAAGAAAGCTGAAGATAGCCACTAAGATGCTAACAGGCACAAGTAAGATGTAATAGATTATCAATTCCTTGTTTGCTCACAGGAGAGATTGCCCTTGAACCTGCTCTTTCTGCTGGATTGAAAGCGGATTTCGTAAGGTAAGAAATAGGAACTTACACTAAAACTCCAACTGGCAATCGAACTGCTGATATCCTGCCTTGCCCAATTGACTAGACTCAACCGGAAAGTCTTGAACTAGATCGGCTAATAAGTTAAGTAAAGGAGTTTACTAGCTCAACAGAATCAGTAGCAGGAGAAGGAGAAAGATCAGCTTTTCTGAGTGGGAAGATGGCATATCCGGGATCGAAGGTAGAGGAGTTGAATAAGTAGTTAGAGAGGTTTCAAACTCTTTGACTAACCTTTTAAGGGGAGAACTAGCTTTCCGGAAGACAGGTAATTCGGTTTAGGAGTTCAGCTCCTTCTTTTAGAAGAGAGGAATAGGGTGGAAACTCTTCCCGAAGCTCTATTGTTTAGTCCCCAATTAGCGGATGTTCCGGTAAAGTCAACGGATTCTCCAACTCCACTAGCCCAATCAATCGTTTTTGAGTAAAGGGCAGAAGTCAGGGATTCCAACTCAGCATTTAGTGAAGTAGCAGAAGCAGATAACTACTCGACCGAAAGATTTTGAACACAATAAGAAACCAGAGTTTAGGATTTTTGGTATGAAAGCGAAGCTAAGATAACAAGGTTTGTAGTTGACCCAATAGGGGTTGAAAAGAGGGAATCAACCAAAACAAAACGTCAAGATCAGATGCGGGAGATTCCACCAGTTTTGGAGTCAACCAAAGATTCATCAGAGGAAAGAAAGAGTTAAACTCCGAACTAAGAGACTGTAGCTGAAGCAGAATAGTTCCTTGTGTGTGCAAATGGAATAGAATAAGGGAAAGCAGTCAATCCGCTTACCGGAAAATCGGTTGTCGTTGTTCTAGAAGCCTCACTACCAGAGAAAGAAGATAAGCATCCACCTAAAGACCAAGGGTATCTACCTGTGAATTCTAACTATGGGTCAAAACTAGAAGTTAATAGATAGGTCAGGGAAGTTTCCACTGCAATCTTAAGGGTTTATGACCTTTCTTCATCGTGTGAGAATCAAATGGATAGACCTAGTTAAAGGCTGGTAACCTCAATCTTAGCCGAGTAGTTCCCGTCCTATCCAACTCCTGAGAAGGGTTACTCTTCAACGAGAGGATTTGAAAAACCTGAGCTTTCCGTGGTTTATGCCCTTTCTTCAAAATAAAAGATTACCATACTCTCCAGCTACTCGATAAGTAAAAGAGTTTATCTTTTCTGCAACTATAAGTCGATCAAGAGAATCTTTTACCAAAACATCAGCGGTTTGTGCTCCTTCTCTTTCTTCTGTTGAGGTTTGGAAACTCCTATCGTCGAGTCCGGTTCCCACCTTTACGATCTTCACTTATTATAGTTTCAACTCAGTCCTATCTCTAAGCAGCAACATCCGCTGCAACAAGTTACGCTCTTAGGAGACCTTAGGGAAGATCTTTATTAGTCCTCTTCGCTTTAGTCTGTTGAGATGGAAACTTCCCTGTCTTATCTCACTTCGACCTCTGTCTCTGCTTACTCGAGCTAGTACCTACTTTCCATAGTTATTGGTCGAGTAATCTGCCTTCCTATCGGTTGTTGAGTTAGTACCAGAATCTTAGCTACGGTTTATTCTGGTTGAGGTGGAATCTCTCTTTGAAGACCTTTCCAGCTACCTGGTTTGAGTTCACAGCTTCACCCCCAAACCTTTCGGTTGAGTTAGCATCTGCTTTCTCTTTCTTTGGGAAAAGAAGTAAGTCAGCAAGTGAGCAAGCAAGCCCATACATAATATTCTATTTCTATTCCGTCCCCCTTTTCAGTTGGGGTTACATAGGAGAGGTCCCTTGGGGGGCACTAGTTACTGGTTGGGTTACATCGGTCCATCCAGTCTATTTGGGTTTCCTTCATCAAGTGTAAGTTCGATTACATCTAGTTGTAAGCCATGCATAAAGAAGGGCAAAAGAAAGCCTGTAGAAGTCTTTGTCCCGCGAGACCCATTGTATGAGTCACAGTCTAAGTCTATTACTAGTGGCATTGTATCACGAGTTGTAGTTCCTCCAGTAGGGCTGGGGGTTTTGCTTTTCTAATCCCCTGAATTTGCAATGGAAGTTGCAGTTTCTTCTATCATTAATACAGTTTCAGGAGGAGTTGCACTTCTCCCTTACATACCAGAGTTTGAGACTCAGGCTAGAGGATCCTTACTCTCCTCTCCTGGGATTATCAGAGTGTCAGATTAGCCTTTGGATTCGTTCTGCCTTCTACTCTATA
>NW_028322609.1:0-17356 GCF_041381405.1 Jatropha curcas | reverse complement strand
ACTGTGC
This sequence comes from Jatropha curcas, assembly GCF_041381405.1. Taxonomy (NCBI): domain Eukaryota; kingdom Viridiplantae; phylum Streptophyta; class Magnoliopsida; order Malpighiales; family Euphorbiaceae; genus Jatropha; species Jatropha curcas. The sequence continues at coordinate 17,349 of NW_028322609.1, read as the reverse complement.
TTGAAGGTGAGTTTTATTGGTTCATTTAACAATTTGTTTCAATTAATTTAATTTTGACTGGTAATCCGTAATTTAGTGGTGATTGATTAAGTGATATAGTTATAGATTAGATATTACAAGATTTTATTGCTAGTTTAAGCCAACTGCCTGATCTGATCAAGCTGAATTTAGGTTAATTGGTCTTCTAAATTATTAGTCTTGTCGAGCACAAACCCTGAACGAGATTAGTCTTATGTTCAAAAGGTGTAGGGATTGTGATGGTAGCATAGGGATCAAAATTACTAGTTTTGAAATGGTGTTGACCAAAGTGTATATTGAGGCAAAATTCACCTGATGTTTTGTATTTAACCCTTTTTGTTGGACTTTTTATTCTATTGTCTTGCATCTTAATTTATTCTCATTTGTTAGATAACAAGGTATTAGATTCTAATTGCTAGTGCTAATATAAGTGTGTATCCATTATGTCATAGACTCATGGTCGAGTCATTTTAATCTTTTCACTAATAAGTGTTCCTACTTCCTCCAATGAACTTCGCCATCTAACTTAATTAGAGTTGTCTTCTTTTAAATCACTATGTTGATTAATTTGCACAAACTAGTATCTGAATATGAACTTGCATAGTATTAGCATACATGCGCCTGATTGGATGAGCGGAAGGGTGACAGTTGAGTATTTATTGTTGATTTCGTCTGTTTTATAAACATGACATGATGGTCGAAGGTACATTTCACAATTATAATTGAAATACTGAAATTCAGAAGTTTAATCGTCAGTAGCTTATCGCAACCACTATCTTCAGTGCACACATTTTATCGGTATTGCGATTCTAACAAGGAGTGGGATTTGGGGAGGGTTTTTCCAGGTACAAGAGGGAAGAGGCTGTCGAGATTTGTATGCTTAATCTATTGTAATAGAAATTCTGTAATTGTACTACTACACAAATTATATTGATTTCATGTTCCGTCCAATAAAAAAAAAAAAAAATAGTGAGAAGCTGTTCTTATGCAGTATCTGTTAGTACTTTACTGACCTTTTATTTGAATCCAATTGCAGGTTTGGATGTTGTAACATCCATAGCATCAATTCCTACATACAAACCATCAGAAAGAATTCGGCAATTCAATGATTTGGCAGAGTTTTTTGGAGATGAAAGAGCACAAAATGCTCGAGCAATTTGGAACAGACCTCTAAAAACTGTTTACATCAGTGACTGTGGAGAGCTCAAAGTCACAAAGCCATCTCTTTCTCCTCCTAGCCTGCCTTAAAATTCCACTATTCATCAACTGAGGTTCCTTTATTCTGATACCTTCTTGTCTATTGAGCTTTAAAATTTTATCTTCTTTAAAAGAATTAAAAAGAGTTTTTACTATGTGTAAATAAGGAGGAATGAAAATTCAATATCAAGGTTCAATACATTGAAGTTCTTAATTTATTTCCTCTCTTGAATATTTCTTTTCTTCCCACTTTTAGCTCGAAGGAATGAGGTTAATGACCAAAACAAGACCCCTTTTTGAAAACTTAAAATTACATCTAAACCTTTCAAAATAGGTTTGTTAGCATACAATAATAAATAATATTAAAATAATGATATTATATTCTTAATTAAGTTCAAATTAACATATGATACAAGATGCATAATCTTTATCTTAGTACAATTGTCCTAAGTCCACTATATATACTCAAAATTACCCCATTAAAGGGTTAGTTTACAATTTACGACGCCTTAAATTTAAGAGTTTAACAAGGTTATTTTATCTTATTATCCTTTAAAGATTTGTTATAATTGTATCTATTTGATTAAAATTATACCATCATCTTTTACAATCGATGCGAGGTTGTTGGAAAGTTATGATAAAATTGAGTTTGGAGATGATTGATTATCCTGATCAAATGGGCACGATTGTAACAAATCTTTAAAAGTTAGGGTAAGATAATATATTTTAGAAGGTTGGTTCAAGTATAATTGCAATATTTTGAAAGGATTTGGATTACAACTACTACAAAAAGGTTACTATAATCTAACAATTATACCTAAAAATTTAAATCAATATATATATATATATAAAGCAAGCATTTTGTCCTTAGAAAGTTGACATGTGGCATATTCACTTAGTATTTTAATTTGATATGTGGCATATTTTTCCAATTAGACTTTCACTTAGCATGGTTTGATTTGATTATTTAATATATTAACATATTGGTTTAGTTTGATTTGGTTTGAATTTATTTTGAATTAAGGTTTTTGATTTGGTTTGATTTGATTATTCAATGTATTAATATATTGGTTTGGTTTGATTTAATTATTCAATGTATTAATATATTAGTTTGGTTTGATTTAATTATTCAATGTATTAATATATTAGTTTGGTTATGATTTCTTTTGACTTAGTGTTTTTCGTTTGGTTTGATTTTGTTTATTTAATTTATTAATCGCTTTAAGTAATTATTATTAATTATTAGTTTTTTAAAAATAATAAAGTGTAATAACAATGAATTATTTAATTAATGTATTAATATATTATACTTTGTGATAAATGTTTACTCTCAAATTTGTAAAGTAATAAATGTTTCCTCCAACAGCCGTTTCCTATATTTAATGTATCTTTAAAGTTTTTTATCTAAACACTTCTATTTATTTATTTTTTAAAATAGTGTAGTAATGCGTTTTTTTATTTTAAATTATTTACTCTCAAGAAATACTTTAGCTTTCTTAGAAATACTATATATAAGTTGTATCATTGTATTATTACTCAAACTTTTTTTTGTCTCCTTTTCTAAAGATTATTTAATATGTTTTTACAATAGTAAACTATCAAATCAATATATATATATATATATAAAGCAGGCAGAATTTTCGTTGATGTTGTTATGTAGGATTTCAAATTAATGATATGTGTATGACTCAATTGTTTGTTTTTATATTTATTTGAAAATAAATTAATTTATAATTGAATTAAACCGTCTTAAATGTAGTTGATTAATATAAAGTTAGAGAATTAATAGCTTGTTAAGTAACAATTTATATAACTTTTAACATATAAATAAATTACATAATTTATAAATTTTAATAATATTGCCAATTATTATTTTATATTAAAAAAATAAATTTTTTTATTAAATTAAATTATGTTAAATATAATTGATTAACTATGGTACTAATAACATAATAAGTCAGAAGATTTATACAACTTTTAGTTATTTAAAATAAATTATTTATTCATGGATTATAATGAGATATAAGTTAATTATTTTTTTTACATTAATTTTAATAAATCAAAACAATGAATTATATCACCTTTCATTTTACTTTTTTTTATTTATCTCTATAAACATGTTTATCTATTAATTTTTATTTAATAATAAAAATTACGCTATATTTTTTTTTACTATTGATATATCTTTATAATATTTTTTGATAGCATAATAAAAGAAATTTCATTCAAGAATCTATATATATATATATATACTCTCAAATTTACATTTTTTTTTTTTAACGTGCATAATACGGGTATATTTCTAGTTATTTAAATATATAAATATAGAAAATCATAAACAATTTTGGATTACCTATGAGCCAAATAAGAAAATGAAATTCAATTCTAAGAATTTACACCACTTTATCTTTAAAACGAACCAAATATTATTCAAAATTTCAATCACATTCCTAAAGGCTAAAATCTTTCTCAACCAAAGCATTTGCAAATTGCAATAAGTGGCAAAAGGAGGCCCGGCCCATCTTCCAGTTTATCCCATTTTTTCCAGCAATGGACTTGAGTTGAGCTATAGATTTGTTATTTATTTTTACTTGGATTAATTAATTGATTAATTAATTAGCCTTTAAATATTGAATGTCCATAATTAAGTATTTCCTTCATTTTCATATTCATAATTAATTATATAAAATGATTTCAGAGCCGTTACCTCTATCTAACGGAAGGAGATATCATGCCAGTAAATTATAGATTGAAACTTACACTATTACAGATTAACCCCTAGAATATTACAAAATAGTCCTCGGTAAATACATGGTCTATCAATTGTGTTAGAGTTCATATAACTGAACTAAAATTTATCAATAATGAAATTGGAGGACTATAATGTAAAATCGTATAAAATTCAAAATAACAATTTAGGTTTATGCTCATTAAAAATAGGTACACTTTTGTATTAAAAGCAAAAAGAAAATCTGAAGTTAAATTCTGATCGTCGACGGACTATTAGGACGTCATGGTGAGACAGACTTAGCTAATCTGGCCCCACAACCTTCTTATCCACGTACGGGGACCATTCTCTGTCATGTTCTATAGACAAAGAAATAGGAGCAAAATGGACCAATGGAGAGTCAAATCCTAAAGTGGTCCCATTTTTTGCAAAAAGTATACAGCTGGAAGAATCTCATTCGTCGAATTCATAGAGTTAGTGTGTCCCCACAAGTGGTCCATGAAACTTGGGAACGACACGTATTCTTCGTCAACAAATACATGTTGCTGTCCGATCCGCAAGTGGCCAAGATGTAGGCTGCAGCAGCAACGCGCATGACTGTGCAAATACTAGACCAACCACACGTTTACACTTAGCCTTTTCTCATTTTTTTATTGTTCTAATTTTGTTTTTATGACCGTGGATATTCTCAAATTTTATTTTATTTTATTTTATGGTTAAACGAGTTATAATATAAATGATGCTTTCCATATTATGTTTATTTACATAAAATATAATAACAATATTTACAAATTATTTTTTATTTAAGATAAACAGTAATTTAATTAAATTATTTTTAATTTTATTATTAAAAGAATTAATTATTTTTATAATTCTCGTGTAAAAATATTAAATAATTTATATTTTAAAATAAAATGAACAATTCTTTTATTAAATGCCTTCCATAAAATGTCAACTCTGGATCGTGCATCACTAGAGTAAAGTTGCACTGTTACATCAAACTATTTTGAATTTTTACTTTTAAATTTTTAATGAATATATATTTGTATACAATATTTATTATTTAATTTTATGTGGTGTGAGATTAGAGAGAAGCATCTTAACAAATTATCTCTTACACTTTTTGAGCAAAAGAAAAAATAATGGGGAAAATTCTAATTGCTTTGATGGAACTAATGATGTTTTTTTTTTTTTTTTTTTTTTTATTTTAAGCTTAGATAATTTTTTTTGCTTTGAGACAATGCAATATAGTCTTTGCTTGCTTTCGAAATATAACTAAACTTTCTCTTTTATTTTAAGTAATAGATATTTTGACAGTGACACGTTTTTGTCTTATATTTCTGATATTTTGTTGTGCACAAAGCTATTCAACGGCAGCATGAGTCTTTATTTTAAAACTATCCTAACACATCGAATGAAATTGTGGTTACACAGTAGAAATAATTTTTTCCTTTGAATAATTATCACTGATTTTTTAAATAATATTTATTAAATTAGTGATAATTTTTATAATGTAAATAATTCAAATTTAAAACTTCTCATTTTCTATATTTTTTACAAGTGATAAAAATATCAATCCGCCACATGTGATTGACATTATTTATTTACTGAAACTAAATTTTTTTTCCAATAAATCCTCTCACGTGATAGCTTATTTATTTATATATATATATATATATATATATATATATAAGAAATTAATTATATAACAATTCACTCTTTTAGGCGCTTTTTACATGTCAAGTGATTAGTACAAATATTCATTAGGAATAATGAAACAACCCGAATTTTTATTTTCAAAGATTTTCCAATTAAATTTAATAAACTGACAGCCTGAAAATTTATTTCAATATTTTAATGCGAACACTGTGAGAAACCGAACCAAAAATCGATTGAAAAACCCGTAAATCAATTGGAAACCGAAGATTTGGGCCGAACCGAACCGAATCGAATCGGTTCAACCCAAACCATCTAGAAACTTCCCTTTTTCTTTTAACTCCAACGCTAAACTCACTCCCTCAGCAGCACATCTCCACTTCTCCGGCGACACCACCAACACACAGCCACCATTTTCCTCTCCTCTCTTCTTCTTTCTTCTTTCCTTCTCTCCTTCTTCCCTTCTTTCCTTTCTTTCCTCCTTTTCCTCACTGCGCCTGTGTCCCTGGCGAGACAGCAGCAGCTCACGCCACTCACGTCGCGCGCCACTGCCAGCAGCTGTGCCCTCTGCCAGATCGCGCAGCGCACGGCAGCAGCACAGCCTTCACTTGGTCGCGCCACCACCGTACCTGCTGCTCCGCCTCTCTCCACGCTGCCAGTCGACCTCCGGCCACCAGCCCCATTTCCGGTTAATCGCAATCCGGCAACACTATAAATTGGGTATAATTTAAAATTTAGTGAATGAAATTAACTGATTTATTTAGTTAAGTTAGTGTTAGTGTTAGTGTTAGTGTTAGTAATTAGTGTTAGTAATTAATTAGTTAAGTTAGTTGTAGTTAATTGTTTGTAGCTAATTTATTTAGTTAAGTTAGTGTTAGTAATATTAGTCAATTAAATTAATTTTATTATTTGAAGTTAATTAATTTAGTAATATTAGTTAATGAAATTAATTTTTATTATTTGTAATTAATGAGTTTAGTTAAGTTTAGTTAAGTTAATGTTAGTAATGTTAGTTAATTAAATTAAACTTATTATTTTGTAGTTAATTAATGTAATTAATTTAATTTGGTAAATGTGAGTAGTTAATAGCTTTATAATTTTAGTGTTGATTTAATTAAGGTAGTTTAAATATAATGGTATTGTAATGTATGATTTGGATTGTGTGGTGATGTTGAGATTGAAGGAGGATGGGAAAATGTTATTTGATTAATTGCCCGATGGATGGGCTGTGTGATTTGGCAATATTAGATATATTGTTGATATTTAACAGGTGGATAGTCCAATTTTTAGGGGAGATGCTGCCGAAATTTCGGTAGAAAAAAAAAAAAAAAATAAATTCGGTATAAAATAAATAGATTTTAGATGAAAATAAATAAAATAGAGTTAGATAGAAAAATAAAATTTTAGTATAGAAAAGAAATTAAAATATTGAGATTAATTTACGTAGAAAAAATTTAGAATATAAAATAAAACTCTTAGAGTGGTAAAGAAATATTTTTATCTGATATAGTTATTTTTGTTTGTGTCATTCTTTAAATTTCTTAGATCGCCCGTGTCCATCTAGTGCTCCTCCAGGACAGAATCAAAGCTAGGACTTCGCTTTCCATCACTGTGAGTAATAATAAATAATGCATATCAACATGCATTTGCATAGCATTTTTTTTTTACAAACCTTATATATATATATATATATATATATATATTAAAGCTCATATTTATTTTATGTTACATAATTGTATATTTGGATGTATTTGGTGTAGTACGTTGAAAGAATTGTTTGAATAATTGTGCTGTGCATATACTGTGATTTGTTTGTGTGGAATTGGGATGATGTGGGTCACCATGGGTTTGTGAGACTGTTTCTGTTATATGGATCCTGATTCTGATTTCTGTTATATTCTGATTCTGTTATATGGATCCTGATTCTGATTTCTGTTATATTCTGATTCTGTTATATGGATCCTGATTCTGTTTCTGTTAGCCGGGTAAATGGGAGATCGGCGCCCCCGTGTGCACCTACTGCTATGATCTGTGTGATATGGAAAACCACAGGTTGGTTTCTTTATTGGGCGCACCTGATAATCTAGATTTGATCGCAGCCCGCAGGGTGGCCTCCTGTTGTGAGCGCCTGATGATCTAGATTTGATGGAGACGACCGGGTTACCTCCTGTTGGTATGGAAAAGAAAAGAGAGAATGGAAAAACAATGAGAGGGCTGGTCAAGTGAGGATTAGACCGGTCGGCCAGTATGGGGGATCGGCTCCCTGGTGCACATGTGAGAGGATGAGCCATGTGGGAGGACGGCTCATCGGGGGTTCGGTGACTCCACTGACTAATTTCCACGTGATGTGATTATTTGAAGGTGATGTTGTTTGTGGGTGCTGATGTTTTGCCATATGATTGATTGTTGTGTGATCATTCAGTATATTAGGGCGCATTCCGTGTGACTGTATGTGGTGTGTATTATTTATTATTATTCACTGAGTTGCAAAACTCACCCCCCCTTCTCTCCAAACTTCTCAGGTAGTAGGAAGTTGCTGATCCAACGGAAGCTCTGCAATCTTCTCCGCAGAGTTATAAATGTAAACTTTATATTTCTGTTATTTACTTTTGGATGTATAAATTATTCTATTATCAGAATATTATTGAACTCCGCAGTTATAGGGTTGTGCATTTAAATTTGGGCCTTGTCGTATGCGTTACTTTTATAAATGGTATGGAATGTATAATTTGAGTAATTAGGCTTACTACGGGCCTCGGGGGCCTTATGCTTACCTGGGCCCTAGTGCCGGTCCGGCCCACGGAAACGGGTCGTGACAAAGGTGGTATCAGAGCAAAAGGTCATAAGTCTAGATGTAACTGCGGAGTAATTTCTGTCATGTCTTGATATAGTCTTCCTTGCTTTCCCCTTCAGCGTTCTTCACAGTCAGGTTAAAGTCAAGTTGTTTAATGAGTAAAATTTATATCCATGTTCTTTAGAGATGTGATTTAGTTACTGATGCTAAGGGGATGGTTTAAATAAAAATCCTTCTATGGAATACATATATAAAATGCAGGAACGTGTGTATATGTGTGCCTGTGGAATTGAGAATGAGTTGCTAATTATTTATTAAGAGAACTAAATGATTCGGATTCGAGGACATTAGAGTCTATTTAATTAGAGTATTGAATTAGTATATGTATTTGATAAAATTTTCATAATGTTAGTTAGTGGAATTTCTTATAATTATTGAGATAAATATTTTTCTGGATGGAATGGATATACATGATTTTTATAAGGTTTGAATATTGAAGGATTTGGTGTGATTTGATATGATAATTGGTGATGAGTATTTTTCATAAAGAATAATATTGGTGGAATTATTATATGAAGTGAGTTTTATTTATGAAAAATCGCTGCTTGGTAGAGTAAAGTGTATTGTTGTATTCATCAACTATTTTTTTTTAGGGTGTGAATATAGGAAATAATATAAATTATTGTGGTTAAAAGAAAAAAAAAATCGCGATTTTTAGTAAGAGATAAATTACTCTAATCTTTATGTAGTTAGTGATGGATATTGTATGGATTGTGGCATCTTATGGTTTAATATGGTACAAGTAAAAAAAAAAAAAAAAAAAATTAAAATTAATGCTAATGGTATTTAGTCTTTTGATGTTTAAAATAATTGTTGCACACTTGATGGTATGTGAATTATAAACAATGATTTTGTTTAATTGGAGATTCTATGGTCCGAGGAACGACTTTATAAGGGAATTAAGTTAATTATGTTATGTAAATAGTGGGGTATGATGATTAAGTGTATTGATGAATGACATCGGACCTGGAGAGATAATTATCCAATTATTGAATTGATGTTATACTAGTGAATTAGATAAGTAAGGATGGAATTAGTCCTGTTATTGTATAGATATTAAGAAAAGAATCAATTACAGAAGCGTGAAGAGTATAAATTAGTATGATTTAAATGAGGATAATCAGTATATAAAGTTTTAACAAATTAGGGATCATGGGCAACAAGATTTGGTAAAAATAGGAATAATGATACATCAGCGGATTTAGGATAAAGACTTCTATACTTTGGGATTTCATGAGTGTAGAAATATTTTGGTTCGTGTTGATCTCACGATGCTTATACGAGAATAAATTCTAAGACAAAATGATCAAGAAATTATAAGTGATTATTGTTAAGATAGAAAAGATTGAGTAATAGTTAATAGAAGTATTTGTGGATCCATGTGTGATATAATTAAGATCCTAGTACATGTAGGATGTGTAATAAGCCAGACTAATCTTATGGACCAAGTATAATAAAATAAAAGTAAAAGATAGCAAAGGCAATTAGTGGTTTTGAGATTGTAACGCTATTATATTGGGTGATAATTATATTAGGAAAATGATAATTTGAATATAATATGAAGGAGAATAATATTTGTATAATTGAACAGTTTCTTGTTATATCTCTTGAAGAACAGAGCTAAGGTGGATATTAAGAATTTAAATGGTCATGAATAGTAATTTTATGCTGTAAATAAATTTAAGATTTATGAAAATTTAGAAAGTTAAAAAAAAAGAGATGCTTTAGAATAAGTAGTTAAGAATATGTAGCTAGACAAAAAGAAGTGAAATATTATTAATAGTAGAAAGATGGAATATGTATACTATTGAAGGTAGGAAATGGTTTTGAGGTTTAAAATAATTATCACTGTCAATGATAACTCTATAGAATATTAAACAAATAATTGCTGATGTTCTAACCAAACTTCTGAGTTGAGTTAATCGGATCGGGTCTTTATGAGGTGAGTTTCGAGAATTTCGTAGTTCATCAATAGTAAATTCAGATTCAAAAAAAAAAAAAAAAAAAAAAAGAAAGAAAAAAAAGAGAGAGAGAGATTTTCTACTTGAGAGACAGAGATAAGAAAATTCTGACTTCTGTAATTTGATAAGTGTATTATGTTTTATGAGTTATATTAATTGAATCCATATATCGAGCTTATGAATGTATTATGTACAAGTGATAAGTGTTATTAATAGTAATACTCGGAAATAAGAGTTGATAAAGAATCAGGAGATTCAGCTTGAAATGACGATGAATGTGAATAAATGTAATTTCTTGATGCAAAGAAGTTAGAATAAGAAATTCCTATTACTCAGTGCATTTTTATAAGTTACTTAGTTTGTTGGATGGAGAAAGGGAGATATAATTACGCCTCTAGGGAATAGAAGGGTATCTGGAGTATTTTATATATCAATGGACTAACTGAGTTTTAATTACTATTCATTTGGAATATTGAGATTTGTGTAAGAATAAACAAGTGAATTTGGGATAATTTTAGCAAATTTAGGGAGAAGAACAAACGCAAGTATTCAAAGACTGAACATAGAGAGAATAAGATTAGTGGATGTGTTAACAAGACGATCTAAGAGTATATCTTAACTATACTTGACGGCTAACTTAAGTGTGATAATCTGGTGATTTATTAATTTAAAATCTGCTCATGGAATTATTGAGATATCAATTAGGATGAGAGCCATTAATATAAAACTATTCTGAATTCCTTAGCGATTGGTAGCAATTATGATAGAATGAATAGAATTGTGTTATAAATGGCTGTTTGCGACATATCTAATGGTTTAAGGGAATACTTAATTAGTTAGGTCCATTTGAGAACTGGTACATTAAAACTCAGATGTTGAGGATATTCCTAGATCATATTAGGTATAAATTTTACAGGTAATAGACATTACAATAGACTTGGAGAAAAGGAATAACCCAATGATATTATTATCTGAATATTCATGGGCATTCATGGGATTAAGAATAAACATAAGACAAAGGACATAGTCTAATCAGGAGTTGAATTATGGGTTTAACATGCTTGATCTCTTACTTAGCTAGAGCAAAAGGCACTACTTAGTTTAAGATTCTTGATTTCTGGATACATAAACGTAGGTCTAAAAGATTGATTAGAGACAGAAGAAATGGGTAAATTGGTTTGGAGAATTTTACATCTCAATTAAGTTTGTAAAAAAAAAAAAAAAAAAAAAAAAAAAAAAAAAAAAATGTAGGCTGGATTTCTTTATGGAATTGAGTATAATAGAATGGCATTTGCAAATTTTAGAAAAATGAATTAAGAATTATCCGGCATGATAACAACTAACTTGGCTAATTTCATAAGTTCTTGTCATAATTAGTTAAGAAATGGTATATGACAATTTGGAAAGAGGGATAGATAAGTTACTAACTAAAATAGGGACTTGATGGTGAATTTAAATTCTCTCTACATAGCTGATGTACTACTAGTTGTTATGAGATTTTTATTAGTAGGATTTGAAAAGAGATTGTATATCTATCTTTCGTTGGAAAATGGTTAAGTTGTTAAATAGGTGATGTGCTTGGGATAGAAGCTAAGATCTCCTATCAGTCGATAGCAATTAGCTAGAGAAATATCATGATTTTGTTTGAAATAAGCTTGTAGTAGTGGTAAGAATTTGTTCTCTTTAATTAGAAATGATCAAATAGTACTTAATGACAAAATTTGAAATAATCGAAAACCTCCTTGAATTGGCAGCAACCATCTTATCTAAGTATAAACTTCTTCCATGATTATTGGAGCAATGATATTAATATTTGGAACTGATGGAAAATGGATGAGTCAGCATGTAGATTTTGAATTTTGAAATAAGGATTCTAAATTGGGATAGTAGTACATTTGAATATGGGGATTCTTGTATCAGAAGATTTAATGCTTGGTTTGTGTATGAGCATCTTATTGAGAAATGATCATTGCTTATCATAACTAGAGAGAGAATAAATGACGATACATCAAGGTAGATAACTTTGGGGATGGATTCATCTTATAATCATCTTACCTTCCCTATAAATTAGATTTTCTTCCCAGGTCTGTTCATTGGTTTGTCTTAATTAATAAATTTAAGAAAAATTAGATTCACCACTCTGACTAACGAACTAGCAACATTTTGTGAGAAGCATAACCACCATTGTCGTAAACAATTGTTGTATCCTAGTTTCTTGTTATTTTCAAAATTCGAGGACGAATTTTTTTAAGGGGGGAAGACTGAAACAACCCGAATTTTTATTTTCAAAGATTTTCCAATTAAATTTAATAAACTGACAGCCTGAAAATTTATTTCAATATTTTAATGCGAACACTGTGAGAAACCGAACCAAAAATCGATTGAAAAACCCGTAAATCAATTGGAAACCGAAGATTTGGGCCGAACCGAACCGAATCGAATCGGTTCAACCCAAACCATCTAGAAACTTCCCTTTTTCTTTTAACTCCAACGCTAAACTCACTCCCTCAGCAGCACATCTCCACTTCTCCGGCGACACCACCAACACACAGCCACCATTTTCCTCTCCTCTCTTCTTCTTTCTTCTTTCCTTCTCTCCTTCTTCCCTTCTTTCCTTTCTTTCCTCCTTTTCCTCACTGCGCCTGTGTCCCTGGCGAGACAGCAGCAGCTCACGCCACTCACGTCGCGCGCCACTGCCAGCAGCTGTGCCCTCTGCCAGATCGCGCAGCGCACGGCAGCAGCACAGCCTTCACTTGGTCGCGCCACCACCGTACCTGCTGCTCCGCCTCTCTCCACGCTGCCAGTCGACCTCCGGCCACCAGCCCCATTTCCGGTTAATCGCAATCCGGCAACACTATAAATTGGGTATAATTTAAAATTTAGTGAATGAAATTAACTGATTTATTTAGTTAAGTTAGTGTTAGTGTTAGTGTTAGTGTTAGTAATTAGTGTTAGTAATTAATTAGTTAAGTTAGTTGTAGTTAATTGTTTGTAGCTAATTTATTTAGTTAAGTTAGTGTTAGTAATATTAGTCAATTAAATTAATTTTATTATTTGAAGTTAATTAATTTAGTAATATTAGTTAATGAAATTAATTTTTATTATTTGTAATTAATGAGTTTAGTTAAGTTTAGTTAAGTTAATGTTAGTAATGTTAGTTAATTAAATTAAACTTATTATTTTGTAGTTAATTAATGTAATTAATTTAATTTGGTAAATGTGAGTAGTTAATAGCTTTATAATTTTAGTGTTGATTTAATTAAGGTAGTTTAAATATAATGGTATTGTAATGTATGATTTGGATTGTGTGGTGATGTTGAGATTGAAGGAGGATGGGAAAATGTTATTTGATTAATTGCCCGATGGATGGGCTGTGTGATTTGGCAATATTAGATATATTGTTGATATTTAACAGGTGGATAGTCCAATTTTTAGGGGAGATGCTGCCGAAATTTCGGTAGAAAAAAAAAAAAAAAAATAAATTCGGTATAAAATAAATAGATTTTAGATGAAAATAAATAAAATAGAGTTAGATAGAAAAATAAAATTTTAGTATAGAAAAGAAATTAAAATATTGAGATTAATTTACGTAGAAAAAATTTAGAATATAAAATAAAACTCTTAGAGTGGTAAAGAAATATTTTTATCTGATATAGTTATTTTTGTTTGTGTCATTCTTTAAATTTCTTAGATCGCCCGTGTCCATCTAGTGCTCCTCCAGGACAGAATCAAAGCTAGGACTTCGCTTTCCATCACTGTGAGTAATAATAAATAATGCATATCAACATGCATTTGCATAGCATTTTTTTTTTACAAACCTTATATATATATATATATATATATATATTAAAGCTCATATTTATTTTATGTTACATAATTGTATATTTGGATGTATTTGGTGTAGTACGTTGAAAGAATTGTTTGAATAATTGTGCTGTGCATATACTGTGATTTGTTTGTGTGGAATTGGGATGATGTGGGTCACCATGGGTTTGTGAGACTGTTTCTGTTATATGGATCCTGATTCTGATTTCTGTTATATTCTGATTCTGTTATATGGATCCTGATTCTGATTTCTGTTATATTCTGATTCTGTTATATGGATCCTGATTCTGTTTCTGTTAGCCGGGTAAATGGGAGATCGGCGCCCCCGTGTGCACCTACTGCTATGATCTGTGTGATATGGAAAACCACAGGTTGGTTTCTTTATTGGGCGCACCTGATAATCTAGATTTGATCGCAGCCCGCAGGGTGGCCTCCTGTTGTGAGCGCCTGATGATCTAGATTTGATGGAGACGACCGGGTTACCTCCTGTTGGTATGGAAAAGAAAAGAGAGAATGGAAAAACAATGAGAGGGCTGGTCAAGTGAGGATTAGACCGGTCGGCCAGTATGGGGGATCGGCTCCCTGGTGCACATGTGAGAGGATGAGCCATGTGGGAGGACGGCTCATCGGGGGTTCGGTGACTCCACTGACTAATTTCCACGTGATGTGATTATTTGAAGGTGATGTTGTTTGTGGGTGCTGATGTTATGCCATATGATTGATTGTTGTGTGATCATTCAGTATATTAGGGCGCATTCCGTGTGACTGTATGTGGTGTGTATTATTTATTATTATTCACTGAGTTGCAAAACTCACCCCCCCTTCTCTCCAAACTTCTCAGGTAGTAGGAAGTTGCTGATCCAACGGAAGCTCTGCAATCTTCTCCGCAGAGTTATAAATGTAAACTTTATATTTCTGTTATTTACTTTTGGATGTATAAATTATTCTATTATCAGAATATTATTGAACTCCGCAGTTATAGGGTTGTGCATTTAAATTTGGGCCTTGTCGTATGCGTTACTTTTATAAATGGTATGGAATGTATAATTTGAGTAATTAGGCTTACTACGGGCCTCGGGGGCCTTATGCTTACCTGGGCCCTAGTGCCGGTCCGGCCCACGGAAACGGGTCGTGACAAATAATAACGAGATTTCATTAACAACTAATGGAAAAATAAACAAAAAATTAAATAGTGTAACAAAGATAAAATTGATAGACTAAAAAATTAAATTTTGAAAATAATTTCCAACTATAGCTTATTTGAATAGAATGAAGAGATTAATTAGTAATTCACTCTAAAAAAATTTAGGTAAAAAAGAAAATTCTTTATTGACCCAACTAATAGATTTATGTGACATTGTCCAATTGCAACATATCTAATACAATAAAAACATAACTATGTGAAAGAAATATTTTAACAATTCATTATTTTTAGATTCATAAATAAAACATGTCAATAGACTTTACATGTAATTTTTATACAAAAAAAAAAAAACAATATAAATGAGTGAATATATGTACAAAAAAACTTCTAATTAAAAAGAATTATAATTAGCTGATGTAATATTTTCACCAAGGCTTTTTAAACCTATGAAATTTGTTAAATTATGGAATTACAAACTTAGGTTATATATATATATAGGTAAAACCCTAGGTTTTTAATTCCGTATATTTTCAAATTTTATTTTATTGGGAATAAATTATTAAAATTAATTTATTGATTCAAAATTAATAAATTATTAAAATCCCTCATCCAAAATCTCTCATATCAAATACAGTCTTAAGTCCCTTTATATAAACTCATAATCTATTTAATTTTTTTTAGAATTCACAATAATTTAATATTTTTTAACCATAATAATAGCATTGTTTTCAAAACATAAGATTGAAATTCATAAGCGATTATATGCAAATTTAAGATTGCTTAAAATGGATAATTATACGTAATCTGATTCAAAAATATCCTTAATTATTAAAAAAAAAGTACTACTTACAATACAAAAATTCAACATAATCTAAAAAAAATTAATTTTATTTTCGCTCATCATAAATTTAATTTAAGATGAAAGGTACATGAATTTGGATTCTAATTAAACTATATAACACACATTAGTTTATTATTATTTGTAAATGAATTAATAGTAATTCTCCATGGGATACCTTATTTATTTGTAAAATAATTAAATATTTTATTAATATATCAGTCTTTTGCATATATAAATATTTCGATGTGTACGACATTACTGTTAATGATAAGTGAGACAACGGCAAAGATGTTGGCATTAGACAAATCGTCTCCGTAATTTTACAATAACAGAAGTGATCAAGTTCCCTAAACTAACACGTGGCCCGCATCTCACGCTCCGATTACCCACCAAAAGTCCACACCAACAGTAAAAGAGAGACCTTTGCTCTTTGCTCTCCTCCATTTCTTCTCTTTTCTTCTTCTTCTCCTTCGTCTTCGTCATTAAAAACAGAAGCTTTCTCTTTAAAATTCCATTTAAAGAACCAAATTTTGCAGTAAAAGCTACCTTTTTGTCTTCTGGGTTGGTCTTTTCTCTACAATGTTGTGGTAAAAGTGGTTGCTTTTGCACAAAAATGGCTTTTCAAGATCATATGTCACAAGAAATGGCTTTTCAATCATCACTTTCTGCCTCTGCCTCTTCCTCTGCTTCTGTTGGTCCTTCTTGGCTTAGCAACGCAGTTATCCGGCGAGCCGACGACTTTTTTGGTCGGAACAGAAGCGATAAAAACGACCATATTAATAGTAACAACGGTGGTGGCGGGGAAGAGTTGTTATTTGACGGTGGAGGTGGAGGTGGAGGTGGAGGTGGCGGTGGGGATAATTGGGAAAGAGCGAAATGCAAGGCGGATATATTGGGGCATCCTTTATATGAGCAATTGCTAGCAGCGCACGTGGCTTGTTTGAGGATAGCGACGCCAGTGGACCAGTTGGCGAGGATCGACTCGCAGCTGGCTCAGTCGCAGGAAGTGATGGCTAAGTACTCCGTGCTTGGTAACGGTCATGTTGTAGATGAGAAAGAGCTTGATCAGTTTATGGTTAGTTTCCATTTACTTGAAGAACTCTCTATTTTGTAGGCTGTCGTTTC
>NW_028322608.1:0-7942 GCF_041381405.1 Jatropha curcas | reverse complement strand
ATATAGTGAATTTACTCAATAATTTTGTAATTTAGACAAATTTAATAATTTTCTTAAGGAACGTGAAATTCCAAATGTGACAAATATTATGAAAAATAGATAATAATTGTGTTACACATTTTCAAAGTAATAAAGCTGCACAAACAGGTTATTGTGAGAGAAATGAGATTAAGCCTTTGCAATAAATGAATTTTATGAAATCTATTTATCCTTGATGAGTAATATATTATATACTAGTAGACAACAGAAAAACATTTCCCTTTTCTTTCTTTTTTTTTTTTTATTTTTATTTTTTAACTAAGAGGAATAACATTACACAGGACAAATCCTATGTTGTGTCAGACCAAGACAATTATTCAGGATAAGACGGGAATGGTACGAATACTGATGGAGGAAAAATTACCAAGAGACAAACTATAACCAATAGATAATCGGTAAACCGATATCTGGCATTGTAACATTTCCATCCAAATAATGCAAAACTTGCCTTATTGTAGGCCTTGCTGCTGGGGAATAATGTGTACAAACCAAACCGAGTTTTAGAACCATCTCCATTTCTTCAACCACATACTTACTTTCCAATCTTGGATCAACAGTCTCAAGAATAACCTCTCTTTTCCAACAATCCAGTACCCAGTCGGTCAAAAGTACCTCGTTGGCCGGTCTTTCTTGCTCGAGTGGCCTCCTTCCACAAGCTACTTCAAGCATAAAAATCCCAAATGCAAAAACATCACTGCCAGTAGTAGGCTTGCCAGTTCTTGCAAGTTCTGGTGCCAAATATCCAACAGTTCCAACTACACAAGTTGTTCGCGCATTTAATCCCTGATCACAAAACTTACAGTGTCCAAAATCCCCTAATCTTCCATTCAGATCAGAATCTAATAAAACATTGCTTGCTTTAACATCTCTGTGTAAAACTACTTTGTTCCCATTCTTCATGAAGGTAAAGTAGGGCGGATGCTACATCTTTTATGATTTGAAATCGACGATTCCAATCAAGAGTTGGTTTTTCATCGCCAAATAAAAACTTGTCAAGACTACCATTAGGCATATAATCATAAACCAAGAAAAGTTCTCCTTTTCGCGGACAACAGCCTAAAAGTCTAACCAAGTTCCTATGCCTTAGCCTTCCTGTGCTTGCAATTTCAGCTACAAATTCCTTCATACCTTGTTTAGAATCATGCGAAACTTTCTTGACTGAACTTGTACATTATTTGAAGGTAATACTCCTTTATAAACCTTTCCAAAACCTCCCCTTCCGAGAAGCTGTTTGTCTTTAAAACCTTTAGTAGCTTTATAAAGATCCTTATAGGAAATTCTTTGAGGACCATATTGTTGTTCCCAATCTTCAGGAATTTCTCCATATCTCTTCTTCCGCATTACAAATATAGTTGCTAATATAATTATGATAAACAACATAATTGGTGTCACTAATAGAAGCACAATTTTTAATTTTGATTTTCTTTCGTGAGGAAGCTTAGGAAGCTTTGAAAGATCAAGACTTTCCACTTGCCCACTATTGTTGAAGCTCCATCCAAGAATATAATGGTGACTTGCATAATTAGCACCAGTAGATGCAGAGAAACCAACATACATAGAATCCAGGAAAACTAGAGAAAGATCAATTCTTGTTGACAAAAGAGGCTTTTCTGGTTTCTTGATTGGTACTGGAGCTAGTGTTACATTCAGTAGCTTCTCCATTTGATCGTAGTCTATCCAACACTTGTATTGGATCCCACTTTTAAGTTCTAAGCTTTTGTTTTTCGCTTCATTTGGTGGGAAGTAGGATGCAGGTGCTGATTCATTAGATGTCAAATCGTTAACATCTACTCCAACATGATTGTCATTGATGTCTCCAAATTCAGGATTCTGCACAGTGTCTAATTCAACGGCAAGTAATGGTTGGAATGCAAGCCTATTGTAGTAGAGTTTAAAAGTCAAGACATTGACTTATTGCTCCTTTGAATTCTATAGACGGTGAGATAGTAAAGGCAATGCCATGGCCAGGCTCACCTGGAGGCAAAGACTCCGGAACCATGGCAAACACAAAGTGCGTAGAAAATGAGAACGAAGGCTTGAAATTGTTATGAATTGCAACGGGAATTGGAAGAAAGCATGACCTGTTTGCTGGTATGAGATGTTTGTTAGCTCTAACAAAACCATTAGGAAGGACTTTTGCAATACCACTGAGACTTAGATTGGCTGTAGTGAAGCCATTATTGTAGATGAATTGTTTTGTCTGTTGAGCAAAGGCCAAGAATTCAGAGCAAACAAGAAAAGCTAGCAAAATAAAAAGTAACTGAACCAATTTTGCCATTGAAGAAAAGAAGAAGAAGAAGGAATGATGCATTTAATCATAAACGTATTATAATTCAAAGGTTAATGAATTAATGGTACCAACTGGTCATTATGACTCGAGTGTGGAGATACATGCAGATAAAAAAAAGGAAAAATTATTATTTAGTCCCTAGGTTTAAATAATTATCTAAATAATCCCTGACGTTTAATATAATATATACTAGTTCCCGATATTTTACTCCGTCTAATTAAAAGTCACTCCGTCTAAAATTTTGGTGTTTTGCCATTAATTGAAAACTATATATATATATATATTATAATATATATATTATATATATATATATATATAGATATATAATATATATTGCGAGCCTTGTATGGAGACCAAAAAAAGGTATCAATTGATAAAATTAAAAATATTGGCCAAAATTGAAAACAAACGTTAAAGTTCTAAGTCTTTTTATCATTAAACCTTTATTATATGATAATGTGGCTCTATGGTGGAGACGTGCATGATCCGCTAACTGTCCACATTAGTGAGCTTCTAACAATTCCTCCATTAGGCTATAATTGTTAATTAAATATTCAGGATTACAATTAATAAAGTTGAAAAAATTACTTAAATATTGTTTTTAATAAAGTCAAGTCAACTGCAGCTAACTAAATCCTTTTCTCTCTCTCTCTTCGTCTCTCTCTCTTGTGTGTGAGTTAAAGGTTCAAATCCCTGAATTTCCGTCTAATTGTTTCATGCGAATGTCATGCCTAATTACTAGAGACGGCTAACCACAGTCAGGTCACTGAATTATTCACCGAAAAAGGGCTGTTCAAAAAAAATTTTTTTTTTTCTGATACCAAGCGTTTTAGCCAAATGCATTATTAACTCCGTTCCATAATATTTGTCATATTTGAGAAAATAACTTGGTCCAGAATACTTGTTGTATTAATGAGTAATAAATGTTTTTTTTCATATTTTTGACCAATAATTTTTATTTCAATTTGATGATTTTCTTGGAGAATGAGTATTAAATTAAGGATAATATAGTGAATTTACTCAATAATTTATTATAATTTAGATAAATTTAATAATTTTCTTAAGAAACGTAAAATTCTAAATGTGGCAAGTATTATGAAACATAGGTAATAACTGTATTACACATTTTCAAAGTAATAAAGCTGCACAAATAGGTTATTCTGACAGAAATGAGATTAAACCTTTGCAATAAATGAATTTTATGAAATCTAATTATACTTGACGAGTAATATATTATATACTGAGTAGACAACAGAAAAACATTTCCCTTTTTTTTTTCTTTTTTTTTTTTTTTTTTTAACTAAGAGGAATAACATTACACAGGACAAATTCTACGTTGTGTCAGACCAAGACAATTTTTCAGGATAAGACGGGACAGGTTAATGAATTGATGGTACCAACTGGTCATTGTTACTTGTTGATGATGGTGGGGACAAGATGCTTTATTCAGCCAGTAATGTGAAAGTGGATGTTCTGTTCATTTGCATGAAGTTCCATGAGAGTTCTCTTAAATTCTTCTTTTCTTTTCAATATTATAAGTGACAAGCTGAAATGTAGTTATGCAAGTTAAATGAATCTTCTTTTTTATTATTATCTTCTTTAAAGATTCATTTAACTTACATAAAACATTTCAGCTTGTCACTTATAATATTGTTTACT
The DNA here is from genome assembly GCF_041381405.1 of Jatropha curcas. Classification (NCBI taxonomy): domain Eukaryota; kingdom Viridiplantae; phylum Streptophyta; class Magnoliopsida; order Malpighiales; family Euphorbiaceae; genus Jatropha; species Jatropha curcas. The sequence continues at coordinate 3,954 of NW_028322608.1, read as the reverse complement.
ATTCAAGATATTTGCGAAAGAAATGAAGAGATGTCAGTATCAAAATCAGCAAACTCCAAATTCTCAATTAAATTCTTGATCATTTCACTCATTTAACATATAAACAATATAAATCAATTGTCTAAACATATAAGGAATATAAAAATAAATAAAAATTATTGAAATATATATTATTCACGAGAAACTAAAAATATAACTAACAACCTAATACAGTAACGGTAAAAGGCTAAATCATTAAAAATACTCCAAATATTATAGGTAGTTTTAATTGTACCATAAATCTAACTTTCTCCTTCTACTACCCTCAACTTCAATTTAGTTAGGATATTCAATTTTAGTTAGGATAGCACCTCAGTTTCAAATTGTATCCAATTTAATGTAGGGAAAATAATTATTTCGTCCATGAGGCTTGCCATAATTATTTAAGTAGTCCCCGACATTTATACAAATATTTATAACATCTCTGAGGTTTACTTCCATCTTATTAATTGGTCCTTCAGTCCAAAAAATATATTTTTTCCGTTAATTTTGAGAGAAAAAGATGAAATTATCCTTTATAAGTTTCCATTATTTTGTCCCTGAGGTTTGCCATAGTTATTTAAGTAGTCCTGACATTTATATAAATATTTATAACATCCCTGATATTCACATCCGTCATATTATTTTATCCTTTCGTCCAAAAAAACACACTTTTCACTGTTAATTTTTAATAGAATGACCAAACTACCCTAAATCCTCTAATTAACATATCCTTCCTTTCAACTACCTTAAGTCCTCTAAATTTACCCAAAATTTAGAAATTTTAATCTAAAATTTGGGTAAATTTCTAAATTTTTAATGTGCTTGTTCAATTTTGAGTTTAAATCAAACTGGGTGATTACTTTAATTTAGTTTACAATTTATGATTTAAAATTTACATGGTGGTGTGTTAATGGTGGTGTTGGGTTTCAAGTGAACAAGAGTAAGCTAAATGTGCTGTGTAAATTTTTTCTTTGCTGTATTGTATTCTTTTTGGCAGATTTTGCATATGATTCCTGTTTCTGGGATTAATTGCTAAGGTTATTGAGCAAAGTAATGCATTGGATGCAAATACAAAGATTAAGTACATGAACATGTTTGATGCTCAAGTAGATGTTGTTCATTCTGCTTTGAGCTCTATGGAATTTGTTTATACCATTTTTGTGAGTGAGTGAGAAGGAAAGCAAATGAGTTGAAAGGAAGGATATGTTAATTAGAGGATTTAGGGTAGTTTGATCATTCTATTAAAAATTAACAGTAAAACAGTGTGTTTTTTGGACGGAAGTATCAAATAATAATGACGGAAGTGAACCTTACGGATGTTATAAATATTTATATAAATGTGAGGGAGTACTTAAATAATTATGGCAAACCTGAGGGACGAAATAATGAAAACTTATAAAGGATAATTTCGTCTTTTCCTATCAAAATTAACAGAAAAAGTGTGTTTTTTGGACAGAAGGACCAATTAATAAGACGGAAGTAAACCTCAGAGATGTTATAAATATTTGTATAAATGTCGGGGACTACTTAAATAATTATGGCAAACCTCAGGGACGAAATAATTATTTTCCCTTTAATGTACAACATGTTAGTTTTATAAGACCTAATTTAACATTTTCTCCCAAATCAGACTCCTTTTCAACCACCGTTGCTTATAAATAAATAAATATTTATATTTATTTATATAAATATTAAAATAAAAAATAATCTATTCATCTTAAAAATAAAATACTTTTATTTATATATATAATATTGAAAGCAAGCAAAAATGACGCCATAATAAATAAAATCTATTTTAATAAAAGATCTAACTTAAGTATAAACAAAATTTCATGCTTAAAACATAGCAAAACAAAAAATGTAAACTGATATTCTACGCTTATAACTAACTAAAATTTGATATTTTATTTGGCTTCTTATGATTTAAATTCCTAACTATTATTAGTTAGTATGTTGTTAAATGGTGAGTTTTTGATTGTCCTGGCCATAAGGGAGAGAGTATAGATCCAGTGAAAATAATATTTTATTCATTAAATTGGATACAATTTAAAATTATGGTGCTATTATAACTAAAATTGAACTTCAGATTATTAAGAGAAAAAAATTAGATTTAAAACTACCCACAAATTTCAAAGTTTTTTTAATGATTTAGCCACCGGTAAAATGTGTGCACTTTATGCAAAATGAGATAAAGACATTCATAGAGGAGATAAGAAAGTTTTGACATAACATGTTTTCTATGACGCAGGAGAGGATAGAAAGTTTTGATTCCTCCTTGTTCATAATGGTTCCTTTACCGTCACTGGTGATGTCAAAGTAATCAATTTCTAGTACTAGAAGTAGTAAAAAGCAAGAAAATATCAATACGCAACATGAAATATATAGTCCTTCGCTTGTTAAATCAGTGAAAATTTATGTGATTAAGAGAATTTAAATTTGAAATTTCTCGCTCGTTAACTAAATGAGAAAGCCAATCAAACCAAACGATACCCACTGACTTTATTTTATTATAATTTTTTGCTCTCTTTATATATTTTATTATTCTTTTAATGGGATTGAGTTGGTATTCCGCCAGTCTTGAAGTTTAAATTTTTTGTTTTGAATTTATTGCTAATGTTCAAGTAATTGGTCTTGTTCGAAAACATATATGATGATTTGTGGCCGAAAATAGCCACCAAACGGAGTACACTTTCATCGAGTTAAAATGATTCTAATGCTCTATCATTGGAAGAAATTAAAGCCAATTTCTAATTTTTTTTTATAGTTATTAATATGTCTTTATATATATATATATATATATATATATTTTTATTTAAATCAAGATGTATAGTCCTTGAATATGAACGAAAGAATTCTAAAAAATATATATATATATATATATATATATATACTGATTTGGGGAATAAAAAGGGAGTAAAGCAATTTTTACTTAAGAAAAAGCAAAACACGGTTGAGGGGAAAAAAAGTAATACAATTCTTAATTGGGGAAGAAAAAATCATGTTATCGTTAGGAAATGCATGGTAATAAAATATTTAATTTTGAGTCAATTAAATATAGTTTGATTAATCTTCCTATTTTAAAAAAAGACGTTCATTGTATAGTTCACAAAATAAAATACTCTTAAAATTTAAATTTGAGTTAGCACCATATCCACTAAAATTGAGTTCAAAGTGGTTAATTATTCTTTTCTTTTTCCAAGCATTTTTTGCCAAATGTAAGAACAAGAAGAATTGATCGACAAATGGGAATTGATGATTTATATACAATCAGAAAACAGAAGTTGATTTCTTCAATAATACATGCATATTGATCATCTGAATTAACTTTCCACTATTAATAAAATAAAATTATCCGTAAATTACATGGCAAATTTCTAGCTACATAATTATATTTTCCCCTTTGCTTTCTTACTGCTCTGGCTGCTCATCACCATCAGTATGCGAAATTTTGAAGAACGACAAATATGAAGAACGACAAATATGAGAAATTTTGATGGGTGATCGAAAATGATATTGCTATATTTCTTTGTTTGATACCAAAATTCATCAACTACTTTTCTTTCACTGTCATCCAGTTTCAAGCAATACTGGCTTATCCTATGTAGTCATTTTGCCATTCAAAGCATAAATAATAGAATAACCAGTAGTAAAAATTTTGGGAATCCTTTGACTTGACCAAATTTAGAAAAGAAATTATATTACTGGTGATATATATTAAATCATGGTGCAAATTGGTCAATAGTGCAGAAAATAAACATGTTAGAGTGACTCAAATTAGTATTCTGCTGTCCTGATTCCTCTTGCTTTATAGTGTTTGTAATATAATTTGGACAGTCTTATTTATGTTTTTTTGTATAACCAGGACGTGTAATCCCTCTTTGGATCGTAAAGCGTAAAGGTTTATAGTTCTACAGCAAAGTGCGCTTGCTGGGG
>NW_028322607.1:0-14001 GCF_041381405.1 Jatropha curcas | reverse complement strand
TTATTAGAGTCTCCATCAGATTGGGATCCTTGGGCAATAGCACCATTTGGAGCATGCCCACCAGCTAACACCAAAGCTAATGGAAAGGAAATGAAAAAGATTTAGCTTTTAAAATCGAAACTAAATAATAAATATAGGAAGATACTGGGCACATAATAGTTTTAGCAAGTAGTCCCACTGTCCACAAATAACAGTCCTCACTTACATTTGGAGATATCCAGAACAGGTTAAATTAAAAAAATATTGTGTTTCCAAACATGCTTGTACTCAAAAGAGGCATGCCTTTCAAAATGATATGCATCAAAATTTATAAGGGTAAAATAGTAAAAGGAACACAAGCTCTTAATCTTTGTGCAAAAAAAGAATATGGACTATTACTTTTTTGGACAGAAAGAGTAACAGTTGTTAGCTCTCAAGATGAGCATATAAGTGAAACAGAGGGAGCCAATTTTGATGAGTAAGATTTTTTTTTTTTTTTTAAGAACAGCCAGAGATAGCACATGCAAAATGGTGATTCCGCTTAATAACTCCTGGCCATGGTGAAGAGATATATAAAACGTCAACAAATATAGAAAGCCTTCTAATTCTATATCCCAATCTTTATATCTTTGGAGACCCAAAGAGTTTTCATACATATCTCCACCTTGAAAATGGAGACAAATGACAAGATTGGGACATAGCCCCTGCAATATTATCCATTTAATGAGGTGGAGGTAATGTAGTAAAAGTTCATTAAGGGACATAATCCCTGCAGTCCAAGTAGAGGACAGTAACTGCAAATCATGCCACCATAACTAACTGAGACAATTTTAAAAATAAATACACACACATGTAACCTTATCATAGGCCATTTGTCTAAAGATCCAGCTGTGAGATAACCAATTTAAACTTGTAATAAGGGACAGTAAGCACATTCGAAACCATAAAACAAAATCTTCTATAGACATTGTTATGGCAAAAAATTTATTTGTATTAGCGCATATGGGATCATTTACTCCATCCACTGTCAGCATTTTAAAAACTAGATCTTCTATAGACAAGATTACAGTTTTATGGAGATCAAGGATGTAGTTCAAGCAACTTCAGAACCATTGTAAGCACTTTGTTAGGATACCTTAATGAATTTTTCAAATATGTATTTGATATGAACATGTAAGGATACTGCAATGAATGAAAAGATATGTAACAAATTAAGATGGTTTTATGAACTTCTTTCCATAATTGGTTGGGATAAGACCTATTCCTATGAGGGATCATGAAAAGAAGCACGCATTAAGAAACAAGAAATTACTGGCACTTGAGGTGCCATAATTACAGGCAAAGTAATCAGTGTGTCGGCAGAAAGCAGAAAATTAAGAGGCACTGCAGAAGTGAGGTGATAGATCCTCTAAATAAGGGACTAGTCTTCTAGGTAAAAAATTGCAATTATGCTGTATGCACATGGGCAAACACTTCCCAATAATGACCAAGAATTGGGAAGAAGTAAAACTAGTAAATTCATGTCTCCAGACCTATAATGCAGGTAGGCAGCATAATGATTTACCTTGTGAAGAGTACTGTTGTTGATATGCAGATGACTTCTTGGGAGTTGCAACACCTATGCGCATTGGCCTACTAGAGCAATAAACACCATTCATCTCTGACATGGCCCTTGACCTCTCATTTTCATCACCAAACCTAACAAGCCATAACCTTTTGAGCGGCCAGTATTTAGATCAGTGACAACTTTTGCTCCCTTGACAGAAGAGTATTTACTGGCAAAGGTTTCCTGCAACATAGAATCAGTCACGTCTGTAGCCAAATCTCCAACAAATATTGATAGATCAGAACCAGAATCTGCTCTCCTATCACCCGCAAAGCTTGCCCAATTGAGGCGGAAAGGCTGCTCTGTGTTTGGCATCACAGAGCCATTATAGTTCTGCAAGACTTTCTCAGCTGTCGCATGTGAATGGAACTCAACGAATCCATACCCTTCTGACTGACCAGTTTGCTTATTGCGTATAACTTTGACGGTGGAAACCTGCAGGTACAACGAAACCAACATTAGGAAGCAAAAGGCTAACTAGGCAAGTTTTGTGTGAAAATGGATACTTGTTTGATGGGGTTTCAATTGTGAAATGAATTGCTCACTAGAAAATGTTACGATTAATTGTCTGTGGGAATCGAACGGCTTTCCTTATAAATATGTAATAATCCATCGTACCTTTGCTCCATCTATTATAGAAGGAAAACAATTAGGAGTTCTTAGGATTCTTTTTTGGATTTGTTATAATTTTGCATAGATTTATGGATCACCAATTAATTTTTGTTTTTTTTTTTTTTTTTCATTTTGTTATATGTTTTATATAATGATATATAGTTGGGTCAAGTTCACATCTCAAAAACTATATATTTCATTCCACTAAACACTAAACCCTATGAGCAAATATACATTAAAATTAAAAAGTTGATCCAGACAGGAGTAAGATGTGTGCCATGTATGCAACAAATGGGAAAGTGATATTTTGATCAACCAGAATGGTACTTGTTTGAAATAAGAATGGTTCTGTATGTTTGGAACTTTGCTCAATATTACTTTATTGGAACACATGGTTCATCACTCAAAAGGGAAACACTTTAGTTCCATCAAAATTTTGACTTAGAAACAAGTTCATGAAAGTAGAAGCTTGACAAATTTAAAGTAGACTCCCTTCATACCATAATAATGAACTCTAAATCAAGTAACTTCACTGAAATCCAACAAGTAGGAACCATAAAGAAATAAATATATCTTGAATAATCCAAAACACAACAGTAAATTAAAATCCTTCCATTTCCTTTTCTTTATTTCAGATCTTGGGGATGCTTCAATGACCCACAAACTTTTTTAATGAAACTTGTCCAAAATGTATATGTTTCAATAACCCACATTTATGTATGTCCTAAAAAAGCTAATATTTGAACCAAAGCAATCAACAAAGAAAAAAAATGGAATGAAAATCTCAACTAAGAATACATAAACTTAAATCCACAAGTAAAAAAATAACCTCCAAGCTAATATTAGAGCAAGAAAGAAATCAAAATCCTGCAATAAATCCATAATTCATAAAACAAGAAATTAATTTCTTCATCTTTTTTTGGGTATACCTCGCCTGTATGAGAGAAACAATTATGTAGATAAGGCTCATCCATCCAATTAAGCAAGTCACCCAATCCATATAGTCTTGACATCCTCCGCTGCAGGAAGCTGTGGTTTCTGTTGTTGCTGTTGGTAGTTTTTATAGTGCTGTTGTTTTTGATATTGCTGGTGTTGTTGATAGTAAGCCATGTAATGGTGCTGTTGTTGTGGATACATCATCATCTGTTGCTGCATCATCACCATAGCCGCTGCTGGATACTGCATAGCCGCCATCCATGGTTGCTGCTGCTGGTGCTGCTGAACATGTGGGATCCATTGCTGCTGCTGCTGCTGTGTAGATGCTGGATTCAGATCAGGACCGTTGGTTTGCTGCATCTTGATTTGATCTGGTCAATAAACCTCTCCTCTTTACCCCCTTTCTGTTTTACTGCTTCAAATTTCTTACTCCCTACGAACAGAGAGAAAGGGAAACAGAGAGAGAGAGAGAGAGAGGAAGGGGAGAGGCTTGAAAGGAAGAAAAAATGGTTGATAAGTGATTATTTAAAGGGAGGCGTTTTTTTTTTTTTTTTTTCTATTTTGAGTTGAGGGTTTTAAGAGTTTTTAGACCTTTTTTATTAATAGGGCCCACACCTCGGTTGCAAGTTGCAACGTTTGTTTGCCGTCTATAATCAGGTTTCCGGTGGGGTCTTTTACTGACGTGGACGGCTCGGATGTGACGGACGTGTGGGATAATGGGTTTGGTCGTAGCTTTTGGTTGGTAAACAAATTTGAAGTGCGATGTGAGATTGAATGGAAGTTATTTTAGCTGTAGCATTAGGGCATCCGTATAGGTGAAGGCATTTCATTTCCCCTCCTTGTAAGAAGTTTTGAGTTTGAGCCTCTCACGTAAAGTCCCTTTAAACATTAAAAAATGAGCACTTTAACCATTAAGGATAGTGATGACGGACAAAAAAAAACTTTGGCATTAGAGTTAGATGCTTTAATTATAATAAAATATAAATATTTTTAAATTAATAGATCCACCCCCATTTTGTCTTTCTTCTTAACAAAATACTATATAAATAATTTTCACTTTTTTAATTACTAGTCTTTTGTGATATGCATTACACGTTTACTATACTCATTATTTGTACTCTTTTAATTTTTTATTATATATATTAAAGAACAATTTTTATTTAAATTAAAATAAATACTGTTTATTTACATTACACTTTACTCTAAAAACTACTTGTAATATTGATTTTATGTACTTAATTCTATTTTATATAATGAAATTATCTCAAAATAAAGTTCAACCCAACCCCTAAATCTAATTTTATATAAACTAAATTATAGAAAAATATAAATATAAATTTATTTATTTTAAAATATAAATTAAGAAAATAAAAATTTTCAAATACTTAATTATGTGTAGATTTATATTTACAAATTAATTTATAAAAAAATCTTATCAAATTGTAAAAAATTCAAAAGTCAGTTCTAGTCTAGATATTTTAAATTACAATCAAAGATGTGTTATGAAATAAATGGATGTCTTATATTAGCTAGAAGTCTTTATTCTTTATTATTGTGAATTTTATCTTCCTGATTGGTGTAAGAATTTATTACGGTTCCATTTATGTAACTATATATATGTGGCTTCTCATCAATAACAATTACACTCTCGTATTCTCATATTCTCTCTGTTCTCTCTTTATTTCTCCCTATTTTTCTATCATTATATAACACGTTATAAGCACCATTCATTTTACCACTATGATTTTATCTCTCTGCTTTGATTTTTGTTCTAATCGCAAATTGCTTAAAAAAAATATATCTTTTGTTCAAATTGCTTAAAGAGAAGATAACTAATGATTTGCGACAAGCAAACGTAAGGTTTGTGTGTTTAAGTTTATTTACATCTAAAAGGTAATTTTATTTTTATATCTCCATAATTATTTCAATATTATTCACAATTTTGAAAAGAAAAAAAAAATGATTAGTACGAATTATTAATAATTGGCAAATGATGAAATAAGATGTGTTTTGTTTGATATTATTTGGCAATTAACTGTTTCTGTAATTGCTTCCATTAACAATTATCCATTTGTGCTTTTGTTATTTGTTGTCGTTTCCTATGCTTTGCTACATGACGATTAATTTGAAGAAATTAACAACTTTGAAAAGAGTTAGCTACATTCATATTTCATCTACCCATATCTATATTTGAATATAATTAAGCTACTTTGATGGGCTAAAGATTCTATGTGGTTGATGGTATATTATTAAATTTTAGTCTGTCAATCACGAACCTGTTTTTAATTTTGCTTTTCAAAAAAAAAAAAAAAAAGAAAGAAATTGCTTGTCGTTTTTCACAAGCTTTAAATACAAGTCCTAGCGAAGCTTTATTATTTCAATGCTTATTGATAATATGTGATTATTTCATAGCTACGATCTGTCAAATTGGTTATTATACATTTATGATGGTCTGTTACAAACAATTTCAATGCTTTAAATATGTGAAATTTGGTAGCTGCATAAGTAATATTTTTTCATAAAAAAAATATTATTATAAATAATACAGTATAATTGTTCTGGAGTTAATAATATATTAATGTAATCTGATGATTCTAATGGACCTACTGTTTTTATGATGCCTAAGAATGATATAATATGTCTACATGATTTTTATGAAGAAAATTTTAGTTACATAATTAAATACTTTTGTTATATCTTCTTGTATAATATAATTATTTTATTTTGTTATATTATTTTCATCTCGTCAAGTATTACAAAAACTTGAATTTATAACTTTTGATATTATGGACACAAATTATTATTATGAATAAGATGTTATGGATCTTGCAGACAAAAATCAAAGGTAGAAATCAAGATCTAATCAAATAATTCAAAGGCAATAATTTTCTTCTATCGTATATTTGATAATTAAATATCCGTTTGTTCTTTGAAATGGTTTGAAAGAAATGTACAATTATCAAAGATTCATCGTGAATGGATGCATTTATCGTTGCAAAGCTTGAAAAAACTTGTAAGTTATTTTAATTTTACAATATTGAGGTTATTGTCTTATTATTATAGTTATTGCTATATATTAACATATATTATCCATGTACTACAAATTTTGAGAATTGATTTATTTTAAATATAATTAAGATATTATTGTTATTATATTTGAAGTCATATTAGCCTTGTCTGAAATTCTCAATGATATTTATGCCTCGAATATGTTCTTGGAGTAGCAATATCGAGAGAAAAAAGATTTTAAGATGTACTTTAGATTTATTTCGTATCCTTTTGTCATTGAGCAAAATAAAGAGCTTTTAATAAATATCATGAAGCTCGCAAAACTGGATTTGCTTTATTCACTAAAATGAATGGAATAATATATACTGGACATGAGAATAATGAGATCCACCTAACTAGATCTGATGCATTCCCTGAAGTGAATGCAATAATATATTATATTGGGCATGAATAGTGATAAAAATATACTTGTCATCGAGAATATCAATAAAATCACAATTGAAGTAATGATCTTAACAATTATGGTGGCCACACAATTAAGAATAAATTTTACCACCATAAGGGTTACAAATAAGGTGGCATATAAGATGTTGGTTATGTGCTTTTGTACACCAAAATATTGAAAGGCAAATTTGGCTTTGATAGTAAAAGAATATTTAAAGGCTCTAGAAGAGCAAGTATTGCCACTTAAAGAAATGAATTTTATGCATAATGCATTATTCCAAATATATTCATTAAAATCTGTATAGATAATCAGTTAAATAAATATGGTTGTGGACCAAAAGTTTGCAAATCCAAGTACTTTATTAATTGGCATGATCGATTGAACCATCCTGATCAATAATGATGCAAAAAAGAAAATTTTATCCTTATATGGATATTTATTAAAGAATCGGAAGTTTCTTCAAATCTGTTGAATTTTTCATGCTTAGTTTATTCTTAAAGCAAATTAATTATTGAGCACTCACCAAGAGTTCAAATTGAACTGCTTGCATTTTCTGAAATATAAAGTGAAAATATTGATTAATTCATCTATCACGTGGATTATTTGGATATTGTCCAAAAGATAGTTACATGATTATTAATTTGCAACCTAGAGTTTGCAAATATTATTAACTTGCAACCTGAAGTTTGTATTATTATTTGTGAAAATAATTTGATTAAGAATACAATTTTTAGATTTTGCTATTAAGTTAATTTATCTTGAGAATGATGGTGAATTTACAAATTAGGCCTTTAATGATTGTAGCATGTGTTGATTGAAATAATTATAAGGCAACCAGTTGTTGCTTTTATTTATGCTCAAAATGCTTAGTAGAAACATTTGTTAAATAATTGCAACTAATTACAAGTTTTATTATGAAAATGAAGCTCCCTATTTTTTAGAGGGACATGCTATTAAATTTAATAGCACTTATTCGCATCAAGTCAATAAGTTATTATAAGTTATCCCCTTTATAATTGATTTTTGGATCAAGAACCAAATATTATCCATCCAGAAATTTTAAAATGTGCGACGTATGTTCTAATTGCTCCACCACAACGCACTAAGATGAGTCCTCAAACGAGGTTGGAAAATATGTTGGGTATGAATTTACATCTATCTATCTAGAATTTTCAAAAATAAGAAAGTTATTTATGGCCAAATTTGCTAATTGTTATGGAGCCCTACATTTATTGTAAAAGAATCATCTTTGTTATATCTTGATCTTCATACAAGGTAGTGTGAATTATAATTTGATATTTGATTTGTTTAGCAATTTATGAAAACTTAGAAATGCATCTAATGAATTAATGAATGCCTATTTATATAGCTCACTTGATGTAGATATCTATGTGAAAATCCCTGAAGGATTTTGATTGTTTGAAGTAAAAATTAAATTCTCGAGAAATTTATTCAATTAAATGTTATAGAGTTCTATATAAATTACAAATAATGATCCATGAAATATTGAAAAATGCCTGAAGCAAGCAAATCGAAACCTTGAGAAATATATTCAATATTTCTATATAGATTAAAGAAATCTCAATACATATTATATAATTGCCTTGATGATGTTTATAGCTAAGAAAATATTATATTATTTTATGATTATATTATTTTTATAATATTTTATTACTGAAAGCATACTTTTGATATTTACTATATACACTATCATGAGTAATGTGATCTCTTAATTAGTGAATGTCTGTTGAAAAAATATTTTAATAATATTTTATATGTTCATGAATTTCTATAGAGATATTTGAATATGAATTTGTCATTATGTGATCATAAATATTATTGAAACTCCTCAAGAGTTTGCAAAGATTATAAATTTTTTTATGGGAAGAGTTTGAGATCAAAATTATTAGAAATATAAAGTCTTATCTTGGCCTGAAAATCGAGTATTTCATAAATGAAATTTTGTTTATGAATTCAAATATATGACTAAGTTGTTCAAATGATTTTGTGGATAGTAGTGAGGTCACTTGATGAGAAGATGACCATTTTTTTAACTTTAAGAAAATTATAAAGAATTTATTGGTCCTGAAGTACCATATCTTAGTGTAATAAAGACGCTAATGTATTTTGCTAGTCATATGACTAAATATAAGAATTTTATAAATTTTATTTGCAAGATATAATTCTTCTTGAATATAAAGAAATTGAATAGAGTTAAATATATATTTTGATATCTCCATGGCATGATATATATGACTTATATTATAACTAACATGAAGGGAAGTAAATACGTACTGTATTATTTTTCCTTTTAACCAAGGTTTTTTTTTCCACTGGGTTTTTCTGGTAAAGGTTTTTAATGAGGCAGTATTTCAATGCATATTTGAGAAAAGAATAATGTACTCTTTTTCTTTCTCCAAATTTTTTTTTTCCCAAGGGATTTTTTCTTAGTAAGGTTTTAACGAGGTATATTCTTTGAAGAATAGACATCCAAGGGAGAGTGTTATGAAAAAAGTGGATGTCCTATACAGGTTAGAAATTTGTGTTCTTTATTATTACGAACTCTATCTTCTCGATTGATGTATGTCACGACCCGATTCCATGGGCCGAACCGGCACTAGGGCCCAGCTTAAGGCCCCCGAGGCCCGTAGTAAGCCTGAAATACTAAAAATTTACTACCTCAAATTAATTTTAAACGTTCAGCTCATATTTATAGAGAAAAATAAACCTCAAGATTTTATCAAGTTTCGGCCCAAATTATCAGCTACCACATTTCACAGTTTGGGCCCAATTAACAATACATCACTTTTTAATATGGGCTCACAAAATAATTTCGTCTATGATACACAACTAAATGTAAATAAATTCTACAACTGCGGAGTCACTAACTGATTGATATACATAGCCTTTTATACATACAGTTACATAGTGAAATAATTATGGAACTAGGGAAAATTCCTTTAGTGCCCTGCGTCGAAGAAACGTATCCTAAATCGAATTAGAGAGAAACTTACTTCCTGAAAAATTAGACAAGATATGTGAGCTTTCTAAAGAGTAACTATTATTACACAACACACACATTCACACAATTGTGTAAATATATATAAATCTAGTCGTCCGACTAGTTATATGCTCACGCAGCCAGTCACACAAATGGCATGTCACCAGTACTCACAAACAATATCACCTTCAAATAATCACATCACGTGGAAATTGGTCTATGGTGTCACCGAAACCCCCATGAGCCGTCCTCCCACATGGCCCATCCTCTCATAACGTGTGCACCAGGGAGCCGATCCCCCATACTGGCCGACCGGTCTAATCCTCACTTGACCAGCCCTCTCATTGTTTTTCCATTCTCTCTTTTCTTTTCCATACCAACAGGAGGCAACCCGGTCGTCTCCATCAAATCTAGATCATCAGGCGCTCACAACAGGAGGCCACCCTGCGGGCTGCGATCAAACCTAGATTATCAGGTGCGCCCAATAAAGAAGCCAACCTGTGGTTTTCCATATCATACAAATCACAACAGTAGGTACACACGGGCGCCGATCTCCCATTTACCCGGCCGACGGTCCAACCGTCCTCACAAACCCATGGTGACCCACTTCATCCCAATTCCACACAACAAAGCACAACAATATCACAACGCAATTAATCAAGTATTGCAATTAAATGCAAACATATTGATCGATTAGACATTGTAATGCAATGCGCAATTAAACATCCAAAATCAATGCAAATAAATAAATAAATAATAGTATTGACAATAAACAACAATAATAAAATAAATAACGATAATAACAATAAGATGAAAATAAATAAGTAAATATGTAAATAATGAAATCTATAATAAAGATAATAAATAATCAGAGCACCAGATTTATTATGTACCAAATTATAGAACTACTCTAAGTAAACTTATTAATTATGTGATTAATTAAAATTTAGTCTAGTTTCTGTCAAAATTTCGGCAGCACCTCCCCTAAAAATCGGACTATCTACCTGCTTACATATCACAATATCATTATCTCTTTCTCAATCAATGCACACAGCCCATCCGTCGGGCAATCAATCAATTTAAAATCCCATCCTCCTTTCATAACAACAATATCAACACTCAACTAAAAATTTACAAACTAATTCTAATAATATCCATATAAGATCATTTATTAATTAAATTATTAGCTTTACGGTAACTAATTTGTTAAACAGCTAAAACATATTTTAGCCATAACTAATTATAACTACTACCTATTAAAATTCGATTTTTATATCGATATCGAAAATGACTAGGCCTCCCAAGTCTTAATTTATCAAATTTCGATTCTAGCCGTTAACCAACTAAAATTCGCCTTACTTCTCTTATGCACAATCGGCTAGTTTTGATCTAATGGTTATCTAATTAACTAATTAACTAATTCTAATTTATTCTATTCTCTCCTCAAATCACCTAGTCATAATAATAATCATGTAATTTATTTGACAAAGTTCTAAACTAATTTACAATTAGTTTATTCTAAAGTCCTAAACCAGTTAACAAATCATGTTCGCTATCCAAATACGCACACTAATCAATCTAATTTATTTACAAAAGACTATAAATGTTCATATATTTTTTTATTTTATTTTATTTTATTTTTTTTAGTTAATTCAATAAGTTAATATCTTGTTATTCAATTTAGTCTATTTAATAACTTGATTAAATTCATTAGTCAATTAATTCTTTATATATATAAAAATTAAGAATTGAATCTTAGAACATACCCATTGGGAATCGGGCGACGATTCCATGATCAGCGCGAAGAGAAGAGGATTCTGTCTCTCGGGGCCTCGCCGGAGTGCCGTCGTCCGGTCACACGGACCGCCGTGCACGGTGGCCGGAAATTCAAATCATCACCAAAATTAACAAACAATATATCATTTTATTCGTTTCGATGAGAGGATCATTAATATGTATTCAAATCAAGGTGGGTACGAACTATTTGGCCGGAAATTGATCGGAAAGGTTCGGTGATACCCATTTTGGGTTTTCCGATTCCGGCCATTACAGTCGACGAGGAGGCCATCAAATGAAAGAGGAAGAAGAGAGGAGTCATTTGGTACTCACCTTGAGCCCTAGGCTTGCCTGAAACGGCGTGAATCGCCGGAAAAAGGGTGTCCAAAACTTCAAGCTCTTCCCCTTCAAAATAGACACAATTTCAATTCAAATCTACGCTATAATCTTCTTCCGCGTTGAGTAGATGTTTTTAGAGTATTCATTTGCCGAATTTGGTGGCCGGAGGAAGGAGATCGAAGAAGAGGGAGGAGGAGGAGGAGGAGGTGGTCACGCTACTGAAGAAGGAGAAGGAAGAAAAGAAAAGAAAAAGAAAGAAAAAGAAAAGAAAGGAAATGGGCCGGTCCGGTTCGATTCGAACCGGTTCGGTCCGATTCAGTGATTTGGTCTCATTTCGTTTGGTTTCAACATAGTTAATTGATTTTTAGGTCCGGTTTAATTTATCTAATTATTTAGTTGGATCATAAAACATCTCTTCAATTTACTTTCTAATAGTACAACAAATAATGATAATAATAAATTAATTTAGGATAATTAGTTTATATCGTAGAGTTCCATTTTATTTCATCAAAATTTCCGGACAGTCTGTTATTGGGCTTGGGCCCAATTCAAATTCAGGCTCAAGTTAAACTTGCTCGGTCTTAACAACCCATACTATCCAAAAATTCGGGTTTTTGATTTAATAAAAATTCCAAAGTTTTGAAATAAAATTTCGGGGTATTTCAATGTAGCACTCTATTAGGTTTCCACTTATGTAACTATCTGTATATATGGCTTTTCATCAATAATAATTACATTATTGTATTCTCCATATTCTCTCTATTCTTTCTTTACTTCTTCCTATTTTTCTATCATTATAGAACAATATGTTATATTTTTTTTAATATTTTTTCCTTATCCTTATCTTTCTTCTAATCAAAATGTTTAAAATTGTAATTAAATATTATAAATATTTTTTGAAGATAAAATTTTTTAATTAACTATGACTAAAGTTATTTTAAAATATTTTAAATTTCATTAAGGACTGTCGGAAATTCTATTATTCACTTTCTATTCTCATATTTATATATCGTATATATTATTATAAGTTAAGTATGGTTATAATTCTTCTCTTATATTATCTAGATATTTATAATGTTAAAACATGATTTTATATGTAACAACTTTAAATTAAAATTTATCTCTACTTAAATAATATTCATATTAAAGTGAATAATATTATAATTAAATTAATTTTAATATGATAGGACAACATTAAAATTAAGTATATTTCATAAAATAATTATAGATGATAAAATGAAAGATTATTATTAATTATAAGATTAAACTTCAATTGTTTTTGAAAATGATAAAATTAGACTTCAATTAGCACGTACGATTTCTTTTTAGCATTCCAGTCATTTTTACGCAATCAAAGGAGGAATAACATAATAAATAAACATACATACATTTAAATTAAGTAACTTTAATACATTATTATTGAAACAACCCGAATTTATATTTTCAAAGATTTTCTAATTAAATCTAATGTACCGACAGCCTAGAAATTAATATTAATATTTTAGTGTGGATACTGTGAGAAACCGAACCGAAAACCGATTGAAAAAGCCGAAAACCAGTTATAAAATCGAAGATTTATGCCGAACCGAACCGGTTCGACCCAAACCATCTAGAAAGCTCTTCTCCCTCTATATCCAGCACACGCCTCATCTCTCCTCACTCACTCCCTACGCCTCCGACCACCCAGCAACACCACAGCGCCACCACCCTCCTCCCTCCTCCTCTCCTTCTTCTTCTTCTTCTTCTTCTTCTTCTTCTTTTCTCCTTCTTCTTCTTCCTTTTTCCCTTCCCTCTTTCCCTTCTTCCTCACTGCGCCTGTGTCCCTGGCGAGACAGCAGCAGCTCACGCCTCCCACGTCGCGCGCCACTGCCAGCAGCTCCGCCCTCTGCCAGATCGCGCAGCGCACAGCAGCAGCACAGCCTTCACTTGGTTGCGCCACCACCGTGCCTGCTGCTCCGCTTCTCTCCACGCCGCCAGCCCCATTTCCGGTTAATCGCATTCCGGCAACACTATAAAATTGGGTAAAATTTTAAGATTTGTGAATGAAATTAGCTGATTTATTTAGTTAAGTTAGTTTTAGTGAATAAAAGTAATGGTTTGTAGTTAATTCAGTTAGTCAAGTTAGTGTTAGTGTTAGTGTTAGTAATTAGTGTTAGTAATTAATTAGTTAAGTTAGTTGTAGTTAATTGTTTGTAGCTAGTTTAATTAATTAAGCTAGTGTTAGTAATATTAGTCAATTAAATTAATTTTATTATTTGAAGTTAATTAATTTAGTAATATTAGATAATGAAATTAATG